>NW_024043372.1:13672058-13877058 GCF_014851395.1 Micropterus salmoides
AACCCGAACAGATGCACGTGGAAATGGTCATTGTTTTTAGATTATAAACAATTTGCTGCGTGTTGAAACCTCTGAACCCAGTGATCAACTACTTCAAACAAGATGTTATCATAAACAGATTTTTGTGTGACAGCTGAGGAGAAATTTCCAGAGCAGCCACCGTGCTAGAAAAAAGAAAGCAAAGGCGGATGAAAGTCCAGCAAGTGCACATTTGTCCGATCAGGCGTAAGAACGGTTCATCTGCGGTACTACATGAAATTACATCTGTCAAGCACAAGAGCCTTGCCAAACCACAATGAGTGAAGCAAAATTGTGGGCAGAGTTCGCAAGGCTTTCACGTTGCTGCACACGGAAAATCAGACGGAAGTCCATCACATCATCAAATTTGCGTGGCGGATTTTCATTTGTGTTTAATATACTCGGCATTAATCATACCCTGCTGTCCCGTGTGCCATAATTCAAGGCAAGGCATGTGTAAAAGTGGAGAGTTAAATCAAGTAATATCCTGCTGTCCTGCTTGTGTTTTAACACAAGGTTTCGGAAGAATTTGCGTTTGAATCAGCACTACTCATTTCAAATGTCAACATTTGCTACATTTCAGAATTAATTTGCCACAGCATTTCCACTGTCTGAACTTTTGATGTGATTTTGATCTGCAACTTTTGCTCTACTAAAACAATTTATCCTTCCAAGGAATTTGATCTGTTCTCTTAACTCACTGACGTTTCAGGATCGTGGACGACAATTTTTAGAAGCTTATTAGCAAACAATCCAACCATTTTTTTTCAAGCATTTGAGCCACACGAAGAAAGAAACCAGTAAACCTTGGGATCGTGTCATGTCTCGCCGAAGAAGCCGCAGCGCATCACCAGGGCGTTATTCACGCTCCTGCAGCAGCAATGATCCTAGAGATTTGGAGAGACGGATTTTTGTTGGGAATTTGCCGACATCCGACATGGAAAAGAAGGATATGGAAGACCTGTTCAGCCCATATGGGAAGATAGTCGGTCAGTAAACATAATATACGCAATAAGTTGTCAATTTTAATTCATGACAATGATTTGAATCGAGCAGACTGTCCCTGAATGTCACAAAAGCAATTTTCAAATAGCGTTTACATAGTCTTTTTCATGAAATGAAGGCATGTAATATTCGTAATGATGTCGCTACTGATCATTTTTTAAAGTGGGTAAATGGGTAGGTATGAAAAATGTTCTTCAAAAATGATCCTAAGTTTGTACCACTTAAAATGTTCCTCTTCCAGGCGTATCCATGTTTCGTGGGTTTGGATTTGTACAATTTGAACGCGTTGAGGAAGCCGAAGCTGCAAAGGCGGCCCAACAGGGTCGAATATATAAAGGTTATAAAATAGGTAAGCCTCAACTGCAGTAGGTGTGATTGTCTGGCTAAAGAGGATAGGTTTCGGTGTTAAGTTAATAAAAGATTAAGGTTACTTTTTTTGTTTTGTTTTTATGTGTGAAAATATTTTGATGATTTGGCATGATGGTTTAAGCGTTAAACCTGAATATAAACAGTTGTTTTTGTTTTAAGGATTAACTCTTGTGGATGAAGGTTGTGTATGAAAACTAGATATGTCCTTCATTCATGTGGTTAAGAACAATTACGTGGAGCCCTTTGCTTGCCCACAGCTAACCTCACACTGTGCAGGTTGTATGATTTGACCTACAACTCATCAAAATGAAGATAAGCTGTGCTTATTTTTCAACTTAAACCTTCCTTTTTGTAGATATGTTACGTTATTGGCTTACGAAGCAAATAAATAAGTGCATTATTAAATTCTGGCAAAGCCTGAATCTCTTGTTTTATTTGCAACACTGTCTTGGAATTTTCTTCAACGAGGATTTAAATGTCACTAAAATGGAAGCACTTCTGGTTTTGGGAGTTTCTGAAGGCCAAATTTCAAGTTTTATAATCTAATTTACACATTCAAGCTTTGCTAGTGTTTAGCCAGTTACGAACGGGGGAAAAAAGAATTCCTTCATTTCTCGATTTGCTGCATTTTTGGCTCTCGCCCAATTTGGATATTCAAGCTTGGATACTGGACCACAGTGTCATTTGGATCGTGGAAGTGTTGACGCGGCCTCTCGATTCTGCGTGAACACAAAAGCTGATTTACATGTTACTGTTATGTTCAACGTTTGGATTGATTTATTTTCAGATGTAAATATGGCAGTGGAGCGACGGCAAGCTAAACCTCAATCCCAGCAGAGCCCTTCACGAAGGTAAAGTAACGCGAAATGGGTGTGAAGAACTACCAATGCCTCTGAGGTGCCGGTAAAACAAAAAAAGATCTAAAGCGTATAACTTTTCATCAGCTGTCATTTACACCATTGGTGAGTCGGCTTGATGGAAGCTGCTGTACCATTAGATGGTTTTGTGGTGGTTCATGGGACAGTCGATATTTCACCCTAAATTAAAATGTCAAGATAATTGAAATAAATGAAAGAGCCATGTGAATGTAATTTAGTGTCTTTGTCTCAAAGATTCTTGCCTTATGGCTTTCAACACAAGATAAAATGTGGGACAAAATCATGCAAAGAACACGATTTTGTCCCACATTTTATCTTCAGCTAGGAAAATGCAACTTTCTGTCTGAGGGAAACGTAATGCTAATCCCCCCCCCCAATGTCTATTAGCAGGTTCATGTCCTACAACATGGCCTTTAACTAATTAGTTGTGTGCAGTTAAACTGCATTTAGTCTGAGAAATGGCTCCCTAAAGCCAAACACATGTTAATGTAGGCAAGCTACATTGAAAATAAATTTAAAGGTGCACTGAAATTTTATTTGTGAAAAAAGGTATTTTTACGTTAAGTTTCCCAATAAAACACATTGTGTGTGTCCTTGAGGCCTAATAACTGTTGATTGAATTTCCTTCCTCAAAGGCGATTTTCCAATGCTAATTCTGACCCAATGTTTTGGAAGCATTTCAAAGCAACGGTGTTAGCCTCCATGTTTACTAGCTACCAGCCGTCTTCTTCCCTGCCTTTGTCGGCGCATTGCTGCATTTCTTGATTATACCACCAGCAACGATCAGTGGAATAACGTAAAATCACCAGGATTGTGCCACATATCACCCACAAATGTGCACATAATACTGACACAGCAGGAATATAACGTGCATATTGTAAATTTGATATTAAATAGTCTCAGTTTGCGGTAAAAGAAATTAAAATAATAATAAGAAACTTATTTTCTCCAATATTTTTGTGCCTCACCTTTAAGTCAAGCACTTTGGAAATTCAAGTTTAATATTGAGACAAGAAGCAAATACATGTTATAAGATATTTGCTCAATCCAAGTAGTCTTTTTCTAACCACCACCTCTGACTGCAATAAAAATGATTTTGAGATCAAGGAAAGACAAATCATAAGGATTTAGAAAAAGACACTTCCAAGAGAACCGAAACACGGAAGTAAAACTGTTGCAACTAATGCAACTTTTTCTGCTAGAGCAAAGAACTGTGGGAGTGCCTCCTTTTTAGTAAAAAATGGCCCGTAATCACCCATCCACCTTTTATTAACATGGGAAGGAGGGGAAAAAAACTCGGAACGGCGCGCAGCCGCCACTTGGATATACCTTGGTCGTTCACGTTTTAGGAACCTCATCATGGAAGTTGCCAGTTTTCCATTTCTACGGTTTGTGTAGAAACGTCATACATCTCAATTTTTGGAAACCTTTGTAGAAATATTTGAATTTTCTATGCAATTCAGAATATTTTCCTCTTTGAAATGTAATAAATTCTCAAAGGTGAGATTAAAAACTCTTTTCTTTTTTTTTTTTTTTGGTGAGAAATTCGGGCTAACGCTTTTTTTTTTTTTTTTTTTTTTTTCCTTCATTTTTCTGACGTCATATTTGCAGCATGGGAATGTGGCTTATTGAAGAACAAAACACATCATCCTGCGCAAATTGAGCAAAATACACCACAAACTGCTAATTCAAAAAGGTACTTGTCTTTTAGAGATGGATTTAGCGTCGGTGAACCTCAAAATCGTTGATGAATCGACATTGTTGCGTACACGGATCACTGGACATTTTCAAAAGATAGTCGTTGAATGGATGCTCATCGGAATCACCTCCTGGATTGAATTTGTGTTAGTTCCCTTTGCGAACACAAAAGCTGCTTTCGGTTGCTCTGCTTCGGTTGTGCAAATAAACAAATTGTCCATCTTTTCAAACTGAATAGATTTGATTAAATTTACAATACCTACTGTCAGCCTGTCCTCATCAGTCATGGACAGATGTTCCTATTACCTCTTTGTAGTATTTCATAGGCATCCTAAACTCTAACCTTCTGTGCACTAATGGATAATTTTTTTTCTCAGGGCCCCGTATAGCAGCTACGGGGACAGCAAAGACCTGCGGCCTCGGTCACGTTCACCTGCTTATGGGCGTGAAGGTCGTGAGCCTAGGGACGCCCGTGATGGACGTGAGCCCCGGGACAGCCGTGATGGGAGGGACTCGGGTAGAGAGCCTAGACCGGCTGGCCACTCTCGTGACCATGATTACCGGTACCGTAGCTCAGAGAGCAGAGACAAGGACCCGCGGGAACCTGCATACAGGTGCCTACTGGACCCTCAGCCCATTATTTGGAAGTCCAGATTTAACTGGTTCTATTTTTGTCTGAACTTGTAATGTTTCCATACAGCAGAGATGATTATGACCGATACTACCGCAGTGGTAGTGCTGCTGAAGAATATTACCGAAGGAAGGATGAACCCTACAGGGACCCATACAGAGATCCCTGGAACGGACGCCGTGAGCCAGAGGGTATGTATACTCTGTACTTAACCACCTTAATATTACCATATTGTGTCCAATTGTAAAATGTATTTTATTCTTGGATAGATTAGATTTTCTTGAGTACCAAATTCCTATTCCACAAATTATCCTTTTTACTGCTTGTAACATTTTCTTCAGTAGTTTACCCCTTGTTGTCCAGATGTGGGGACACAGCACCATCACTAGACACCGCAGATGGCAACCAGACTATTTTCCAGCTTAACCATATTATTTAAACTGCATATTTTAGAGTTTAAAAAGATGTAAGCTCGTGAAGTTTGTGTTCTAATCGTCCATTTTATTGTAAATGTTTTGCACATCTGCGGTATGTAATGTCAGAGTAAAACAGGTAGTTTTTAAAAGTCAATTTCAAATGCAGAAAATTATACTAACATTAAACTTTCCAGTCCCCTTGAATCCCTCAGCTGTAGATGATCGTGCTCGACCAGAGGAGCGTCGGCGTAATGAATTGTATAGACAGTACTATGAAGAACTCCAGCGGCGCTACGACACTGACCGTCCTGTTGACTGCTCTGTGATTGTTGTCAACAAGGCACAAAAGTATGTCCGCTTTCTGTTCTTTACAGAAAATGAATATTTTAGACCAGAAACGTCTCATTAAATATCTGGGATGTTTTCATTTCATATTGCGCGTGTGTGTCTGTCTGTCTGTCTGTTTGTACTTGTGCTTGAAAAACAACTGTAGGGAGTATGCTGAGACAGTCGGGCGGAAAGTCCGTGATCTGGGCATGGTGGTGGATCTGATCTTCCTCAACACAGAAGTGTCACTAACCCAGGCACTGGAGGATGTAGGCCGAGCCCGCACTCCCTTTGCCATCATCATTACCCAGCAGCACCAGGTCCACCGGTCCTGCACTGTCAACATCTTGTTCGGGACACCGCAAGGTAATGCTAGAGGACAATTTGCACCTGTTTGTCGGAAATACCAAAGTAAAGACCACAGCATTTAAATGGTGTATTTTTTTTGTTTTACATGCTAACATTTATTGTGTCCTTATTGCCATAGAGCATCGAAACATGCCAATGCAGGATGCCATGATGCTGGTTGCCCACAACTATGACGCCTACAAAGTTGAAAACCGTGAAAAAGAACGTGAGGAGATTGCCAGAAAGGCTGCCAAGATGGCGGACGATGTGTTACTCAGGGAGCCTGACAGAGAGAGCCACCCTATTTCTGTGCTCACTGCCATCACGCTGTTGTCTGAAAACAGGTATGTGGTTTAATATCTTTGGACTTGTCTAAAAGTATGTAACATCTTGAATTAATAATTAATTGGAGCTGTGGAGAATGTAAAATGTAATTTGTTTCTGTGATACCTCAATCACAGTTTGCATGTTGTAATGTCTCCACCCTTGGAATAATTAATTTTCTTATTCATTTCTGTGTCATTGGCGGGTAGATTTGTAACCCCAGAGGAACTGGATGCACTTCTTGCGTACCTGAAGGACAAAAGAGCCCGACTGCTACGAAGCGCTGCAGACCCTCTTGCAGGTAAGAGACAAAAGTGTGCTATTAAAGTATAAGTTCCCATTTTCTCAAGTCTGTTCTTAAAACGATACACCTGCCCATGTTTACATTGAAAGAGTAAGTGGTAGTTGTAATTTATCCCTGAAGAAATCCCTTCCTATAACGAAAAAATTGTTATTCTGTGCAAAAACGCATTTCACACTTGAGCCGAAGTTAATATAA
This sequence comes from Micropterus salmoides, assembly GCF_014851395.1. Taxonomy (NCBI): domain Eukaryota; kingdom Metazoa; phylum Chordata; class Actinopteri; order Centrarchiformes; family Centrarchidae; genus Micropterus; species Micropterus salmoides. The sequence continues at coordinate 13,678,572 of NW_024043372.1, forward strand.
GGCTTCATCGGTCTGAATTGGACAGATCAATTTTTCCAAGTCAGTCTTCTTAGTTTGAAATGTCCCCTTTGTGTCACCCCCTACCCTATTACCACTCATCAGGGGAACACTGTGGAAACTAGGGGACTTTTGAAATTGGAATATACCTACTTAATATGAGAATATATTCCGCAGTCCGAGTTAGTGAAATTAACTTCAACTCAATTTCACATGGCATTTTTATCGAGAATAAAGACTGTGTGGATTTTGTCCCAAATCTCTTATCTTGGTTTTGTGTGAAAAATATTTTTCTTTCGCAAGTCATTATGGCGAGGAAGAACAATTATAGCAACCAAAACTTTCAGTATACCGGGCATGTAAATATTATTCTAACAGACTTAAAAAATGCGAACCAATCCTTAAATATTCTTCTACGGTAATTGAATTATTTCTGAAATTTGTTCCTGTTGAATGCAGCATAGGTGTTTGCAGAGCAGCTCATTCTAACTGAACCTATCACCCTACAGCTGCAGTCCATTCTGCGGTTCCTGCAGCAGCCCACCATGATGTTCCGCCCACAGCTGCAGGACTGCCTGCTCCATCCCATTCTACTCACACACCCCCACAGTCCAGCCACCTCGGCCTGTCAGCGGGTTCAAGCGTCTCGGCTAACCCCAATCATCAGCAGGAGCTGCAGGCTAAAATCCTCAGCCTGTTCAACAGTGGCACAGGGGCGTCAACAGGCACTGGAGGCCTGCCTGTCACCTCTCAGTCGCAGTCCTACGGCCCCCCTTCCCAGAACCCACCCCGCCCAACCATGCCTGGCCTTCCTCCATCTGGATCCCAGGGTTATGGTGCCCCACCACCTCCTGGCCGCATGCCACTTGCACCAGGCGGTCAAAGACCTCCCGGCTCTGCTTCAGGTATCAATTTTGACAACCCAAGTGTACAGAAAGCTCTGGACACCCTCATTCAGAGCGGACCATCTCTCAACCACCTGGTGGGAACTGGCGCCTCTCAGCAGCCACCACCCAGGCAGGCACCCAGCATGGGCCAGGCCCCGCCTATGTCCATGTATCCCCGACATTACTGATGGATTGTAGTGAATTAATTATTCTCCTAATGTGAGGTCCACCTCTGCCTCTGACACACACTCTGTGCGGTGAATTTACCAGCTGTGTATAGGTAGACTGTAGGGGTGTTTTGTAAAATCTTAAGTTTTTATTTTTTTTCTGGGTATTGTGCTCAGTTTGTTAAATTTGACAACTTGTCCGGATTTCCTAATGTTCTGTATTTTCAATTATTAGCCAGAAGATAATAAATCATTCTTCTTGCATGTGATTTAAACTGTGAGGTGTGTCAAGTACAGTGTAATTTGGTTATGATGGACTCCTTAGTTATTTTTCCAACCATGATCTGTTGTGTTTTTATAGTTTTCCAAAGTGTCTTTTTAATTTGTAACATTTTCATTGTCAAAACAAGACATGATTTAAAAATTCAAGACACAATTGCTGTAATAAAATGGTATTGGTTTATTGCATTTTGTGCTGACAAATCTATAAAATGGAACGGGTATCGCCAGAAGCTATAGATATAAGCATTTGAAATGTAAGATAAAACTACTTTTTCCTCTTTTTAATGTACCATGAAACACAATAGAGAATACATGTTTGTTTTTTTTTACTTTAGAATATTTAACTTACACTGACACAAAAGAAACACCTCCACACTAACTGTATTTGATTTATTTACACGTAGCCCCCTCCCACCCCGCCCCCAGCAGTTACAAGTGCACATGTACACACACACACTCCCACAGAACTGAAAGGAACACACTACGGCTTTACCATAAGACTAGGTACAGTATCAAGGAAGAGTAATGAACAGTTCTGAATAGGGGGGGGGGGAACACAATTTCATATTACTAAAATTTGATACAGGTGTGTCTTTGTGTGTGTGTATATATATATATATATATATATACGATACATCCATTAAAGTTTTCAAGCATCCATACAAAAATTTTCCCCACAACTCCAGTGAATTAAAAACAAACGTGGACATTCCTCTAGAGGGGAGGTACTGGTTAAATAAAATACTGTTTTTTCAAGGGCCATAAAGTGTTGAAAGGATAAGACATTTTGGAAAATAGCTTATTTCCATGAGGTATGTAAGAAGATCATTCCAGTCATTTATGAATATGAAGCTAATGCTTAGCACAATGACTGGACAGGTCAAAACTGCAGGCCTGGCTCTGTCCAAAGGTAAAAGGAGGAACTTCCTGGAGTCTCCGCTTGTTGCTTGGCATGGCCCTTTGTTATTTTTACACTTCAGTGTTTTTACGGATTAACCCAAATAAATATGTGTCTTAAGAGGCAGAGCCAGGCTACCCCCCCCCCCCCCCCCGCCAGTCTTTGTGCTAACTTTTGGCCAGAAATTTCACCAAAAATGTAGATTGTTTTGGTTGTCTGAATTTCAACAATAAAATACCTGTTTTGGTCATTGGTAATCTCTTTACTTAATACACTGACTGAATAGAACCACAGCTATTGATTGAAAAATAATACATCTAACGTTACAGTTTTGGACAGGCAGAGACCTTTTCATGCAGCTTCCACCATGTACTTTGGCACTCCCATTGTATTTAGTTTTACCCTGTTGAAACAATATAAATATTTGATCAGTTAACTTAAATAATTGCTACACATTGTTTTGTAAACTTTCTGCGTCTAATTCACTGGAGCAAACATTTGCACACTACCAAATATGTAGTTAATTGAAATATACTTTGGTACTCATTTTATCTCATATTTGATTTGTTGTCAACAAATCCACCATAAAAAATAGAATCTTGTACTATAATAATATTCACCTTGGATACAATGATTGGCCAGTCCTAAGGAAAGAGAAATCATACGACTAGAAAGAAAAGTTTATAACTGATTTAAACAAAGTACTTTTATGCCACAAACACCCAATATATTTTCAATACACCTTGTTCAGGGTAATTGCATGCATGCACTTAGTTACACAACATAACTGGAACGGGGCTCTGCTTGCACTGCATGGATAGCCACTTGAGTTCTTCTCATCTGACTCCCAGAGAGATCGACTGAAGTGTAAGTGCAGCTGTCTTACCATCCAAAATACACTGAAAGGTACTATTTTATCTCAGCTACAGACTGTGTGCTCCCTCTGCAATAATCTGGGATGTGTTTTGTATTTTCTCTGTTGGTGTCTTAACAGGACAGCCTCCTTAACCCGGTAACAGATGTGTTTCAGAGCCCTTAATATCCATTTAAGGATGGAGACTGAGTAATGATCACCAGCAAGTTTGTCTCATGCTACAGTTGTGCAGGCGAAGGATCTGATCTAAATCATGGATCAGTTTGGGGGAGAAGGGACGTGCTGGTTTCTGAGTCGACTACCTTGTGTGGTCCAAGCAGAGCCGGTGCCAGATTTGGAAGCGCGAGTTTTATATTTGATCATTTTTGAGAATTATACTGCAATCACATTTAAAATACAGAGCTGGGGTGGATTTAGTAGCTGGGATGGGGGAGGCCAGGGCTTTGGGGGTGGAGGAGGGATTCAGGGAAGGCTCACCTCACAGATTGAGTGACAAGCATTATAAATTTAACAGTTAATATTATTCTTTTCAAGAAGTTTGCCAAGAGAAAGGAAAGAATGTGATGCATGCTAAAATGTCCAAGAAAAATGCTCAAATGACAATATCAAAATCAACAAAATCAGCAGGTTGGTCTCTGGAGTATTGCAGTTTGAAACTGCTGCAAGCTGATGGGAGTTAATCATATTTTCTGGTCTGAGCTGTCAGACCCCCCCCCCCACACACACAGCTGGCTGTAATACACTGATGTGCCACTAGAGATCACTGTGGGATAGAGTATACAGAGCAGGTGGCTCTCTTTCAATCACACCCTCCACTCCAGAAAACTGATCCTGTCACAGAGTACCCCCTCAGTGTAAAGTGCTTTGCTGTCACAGCCACATTTGGGATGAACACTGTAGATCTGTATTGTCTGTAAGACCTGGTGACAAACATTCTGATGAATTAAGTGACACCTCCAGTTGTTTTGTAGAAAAGAAAAAACACAATTGTAACAAAATGAAAAATGACCAATGTGAGAACAATATTGCACATAATCTTACAAAACTCTAAGACTTTGTCCACAGTGATAGAACAGTGTACAACAAAAGACAACACTAGTAGGTTACAGTGTCTCTGACTTAAGTGATATATATTTACAAAAGGTGAAAAGACCATTTCTAAGGCCCATTCATTCGCAAACTCAAAATCCTCCTATTACGTTACATAAGACTACTTGAGCAAGATTGAAATATAACAAGTAACAATATAGTGAACTCATACGTTTTCTTATTTTTTGCAAAAGACTTGTTTTCAAGGTCTATTCTGAAAATCTGTAACTCAGTGAGAACATTTGACAACACTTTACCCCAACTCTGCACCTTGAACCTGTAAATCGTCACTATAGAAACCACTAAAACAAATATTGCCACATAGTACCATGCAAACAGCAATTATAAAACATTTATAATTCAATAAATAAATTAATTTCCAATAAACTTCTCCAATAAACATCAGATATCTTCTCTTTTGAATCAATTTTAAAGGCTCAGTTGATGCAGGCGATGTTGTGGAGACAATCCCAAAATAGCCATGTTCTTCAAAAACTGATGTGAGCGTTAAACAACCCCTTTTGTCAGAGTTAAGTGTGACAATCATGTTAAAGAAAATCTTCATGACTTGGCACCCTAAAATCTTTGAAAACTAGGAGTGGCTGCTTCTTAAGTATCACAGGCGTCAAAGGTAGGTGTGTTTAAAAATTTGCAAACAGTGACATTTAGTAGATAATCCAGAAATGTTCATATTTAAACATATTTTGTTAACTATGTAAATTAATAATATCTATACCTTAAAATTGGTTCACTTTACTCATGACATTAAATATGGTAACAATCAAGAGAGCATTTCTTTAAAAAAAAAAAAAAAAAGGGTGGCGGATTTTCCCTCAGTTGGAATATTGCATCAAGGTATTCAGTATAGTTTTTTAATAAAAAAGAAAGCTGAACCCTGTTCAGAGATCACAGGCCAAATGTTCACAGGTACAGCCTTGTCTTGTTTGACAACCACCACTACTGATATGTATGTCTATACCCTTTTCCATTTGAGCTGTTGCTTTAGTCATTTCTATTTACAGTACAAATACATCTATTGATACTAGCAGCATTCACAACATATGATCAGACATTCAAGCAACACTAAAAACACTTAATACTGTTTTAAATAGTAATAGAAACTAATTTGTTTTGCTTCCCTATATTGTAAATACTGTATATATATATACGTATTTATTTATATTCATATTTCTACTACAAGTGCAAATGACCAAAAACAGTTTCTTCAAGAAAAGAAACCAAATCAAAGTAAAGTGACAGCTGTCCTTGGTCAGAGTGAGATGATTCTGATATTTGTTTTTTGTTTTTTAAAGACTTACGAAATCTACATATACAAAATATATGTGTAAAAAAATAAATAACATGATCACATGAGTCCAGATTTCAACTATTGCACATTCCTTCCAAGATGCACTTTTTGAACCTAAATATGATTTGCTCATAAGTCATTCAGTCAGGGACGTGTGGCTCAAATCTTAACCAATCTAGAGGATATAAAGTCTCACTGGAGCGTCTACTGCATAGAGTTCAGTCTTGTGGACAACATGAGTTTCCCAGCTACAGAAGCCATTGTCCTCTATATATTTAGACTAGACCCTACAAACAATCAGCTGATAGATGTTCAAAACCTCACCTCAGTAAGGGCTGATATGCTCATGTCATGTCTGAGCGTTTGTAGTTTTTATGGAGGTCTGAACATCTGTTCTCTTATCATCTATAGGGTAACTTTCCAACTACAGTTTCATGTAGACACCTCATTTATTATTCTTTTTTATATAGCACGCTTTGTTCACTCTGATTTAAGCAATAGAATTTTTGTTCACTATTTCTTTTTGAAAAATACTTTTATATGGCACATTTAATGTATCTAACTTAGGCAAAACAACAATATATCTTTGAGTGACAATCAAAATGACATACAACTATTTTATCAATATGTGTAACTTCTGTCTATAAACATAAATACATATTTGTTCTCTAGATGAAAAAATAACATTTAGTATTTTTTATTTGATGAACCTAATGAATTCATCAAATTGTTACGTGTTGCACAGTGGCGGACAGTGCAGGTGCAGTGCTTGTCGAGGTTACAATGACAGTTATTTACCATAGTGACAGGAGCCTATGCCATCCAATAAATAAATAAATACATTTTTTAAAAACAGCTTTTTTGAGCTGTCCCTCTCAGCGAAGGATCGTTTTCTCTCCACTAGAAGCTTTTTAGTATGTCACAAAAATACTACACTCATACTGAACAACGCGTCAGAGCTTGTACATTATTTACAGTGATCCACACGAGGGTCGAGGGGTGCTGGCAATGATAATCTCCTCGGGGTGGGGTGAGGCGGCGTTGTACTGTCTCCCCATTCTGCTGTCACACCAGCCTTCTGCTAGGAAACGCACTATTCACAGTTTAATTACGTGTCAATCTCTACAAACTAAGCTAGCCTTGTTGTATTTAATTTTTTTGGCACTGACAGTGGCCACAGGGATAAACAGCCACTAAGAAATGAGTTGAATGAGGATGGGTAGAGAGACAGCGATGGTAGTAACAGTAAGTAAAAACAGTTATAAGGATGGCATGCTAAGGAGTGATCAGGTTAAAGATAATACTGCAGATTTGATCCACGTGCTTTTTTCAGTCTTCTTCGAATATCAATGTGAATTTCACAGTTCATACTTAACAACACTATTCTCCTCCTTCCAGCTGGGGGTCCTGACCGTAGGTAGCAGTGTCTTTTGCCTTGAAAGATAAATCACATCAAAGACAACAGGCTGGAACGCTGTGGGAGGTGTCCGATCACCGCGAGGGAACTAAACAGACAATTGTACACTGAGATCATTTCAGCTGCCTCTTGTTCTTTCCGAGCAGAAGCCGCTGCTATGTCACATTTGTATTTGAAAAAACAAAAAACAAAATAAATAAATAGACTGCAGAGACACATACATGCATGTGCGCTCACACCTCAGCTAACAACCCACCACCACCTCCTCCTCCTCCTCACCAAGTGACTCCAACTCAATGCGAGTTACTACAGCAGATTAAAAGACTAGAAAAGAAAAAAAAGGTCTCTTGAAGAACAAATCTAGGTAGCATCTAAATTAGTCTAGAACCTACAATAGTTATAGTAGCTTATTGGACTATAATGAAGGGTTTGGTAGCCGAGCATCGTTGCAGCTGGGGGTGGAGCTGAGGGAGAGGTGCTGAAGCTGAGCTGGGCTATTGGTCTGGTGTGAGAGGACTATCTTACAGAAATAAACGACAAGGGTGACATGATGATGAAGCAGCGTTGATGAGAGGGTGGGAGTACAGGTGATACAGGAACAGGGTTGAGGGAGGGGTGGGGTTGTAGGGGGTTACTCTTTCAGGAGTAGATAGTGATAACCTCACGGCCGCCTCCGCGGACCAGGAGGACCCGGTTGAGACCATCAGTGAGGACCTCGAGGAACTCCATGTCTGGGAGAGAAGAGTTGAAGAAACTACTGCAAGTACTGTCAACTTTGAAATTAGTCGCCAACTATTCTGATAATCGATTTATCGGTTTGAGTATTTTTTTATAAAGTTATCAAAGTTGTTTTTGTACAGTAACCAGTGAAGCCCCGGGGTGATTTTCCAGGCCAAGCACATCTCGTACCTACACCGGCCCCCAGGAACACTCCACTCCAGCGTCATCTACTGTTTTTCCAGCCTAATTCTGGTCTCATTTGCTGTCTGATAAACAGTAAATTCATCAAAAGTTAAAGCTGTCATATGCTAAGGATGAGGTGGTGCGGGCTCACAGCACTGGGTGTATAAAGAGAACTTACAGTGCTCACCAGGCCCTGAGCAGGCTTCCGGGAAATTGGAAGAAAGAAGAAAGTGGGTTTTTAGGGAGAGGGTACTGCTAAAACAGCATGTTTCACATGGAGAATGAACTGATAGGCTGCATAAAGGGCCAGTATAAGATAAATAAAGTTTTTTTAACTGTTAATCATGCAAAATTGCTCTAGTGGAATCCCAGAATAAAAATATAGAGATGAATGAGCTGCATTAATAGGTCCCCTTTAAGTTAGTTGGATAACTGCAGTATACAAGAATAGCTCTCTTTAATCTAGTCCATGTTTCAGGTTTTACAATTGTACAGTGTTTAACCTCTTAATCCTTCTCTGATTAGATGGGCTTTTTCTGTCTCGTCTGGTTTTCTTCTCCTGTGGTAATAGTAGTATTTGTTTGTTTTCTTTCTTTTAATTTAAAGCTGCATTTATGGATTTATTTTGCCACTAGGGGGCAGTGGAACAAGCTATAAAACATCATTAACATATTATTGCCTTATAAAGTTATTAGTTACATATGTTATTACATATGTTATTATGTATTAATTATGTTTAAAAATATTTGACCATTGGAGACATGTTTTGGGCCAACCAATATTCACTCTCCTCGCTAAAAGAGGCTAAACGGTCCATAGAGCTGAGGGGAATTGCGGAGTCTTCTTATAATTCTCTGTGGGTTGATCACTACAAGTAACACCTTTCACATTACATTGTTTACCAAATGAGTAAAAAGAATAAATCAAAAATATTACCTGCACATGTTATTTAAAAAGGTCCATCTTCTGCAATGGCACTTATAAATCCTAATTAGTTGTTTGCCTCCGTTGTCATCTTGCACATATTTTCTGATAACAAATCACAGTGCTATTTTTATTCCATAAACCAAGTCAATTAACTTCCCATTTATTGCTAACTACTTAAAATCCAAGTTTATTCCTGGAATAGTAAAGTGCCTAGAGGCTTAAACGGAATTTGGTTGTATCTGTGGAGCGCCACTGAAATCAGTGGTACAGGATCCACAGGTGATTTCAGAATTGACATTCTGTGACATGGTACACCCATGATCAAATAGTTTTATATGTGAATCCTACATATCAGCAACACAAATCTTATTTTTTTCTTTTTACAAGGATGTGTTTGAGCTTCCCTCATTTCTTGAAGCTTATTACTTGAAAGGAAAGCAGCAGTAACATATGAGGAACTCCTCTCAGTAAAGCTACTTCTGCGTGGGTAAAGGATACAGTTCTCGTCACCTGTCCGGTTCTTGGGTGGCCCGGGCATGTTGAGAAGGACTAGCTTGGCTTCTGAGGACTTTTTGATGATGACTTCATTCAGCCGGAGCGCTGTGTGCATACGTCGCACATTGAACTGGTTCCTGAGTGAAGACAGAGCAACAGAGAAGGAGGTCAAACTGGTTCACACTGATTAAGGCCTAGATAAGTGATATTTCAAAGCATGTTACGAAGAACTTTGTGATACTAAGTTGGTCGAGGTGACAGGTGCTCATTCACACACAAGCATTCTATCTTCATCTGCTCATGTGGCCAACTTGGTCAGAATGAGATGTGAATGGACTGAATGATGTTTACAGGGACTTCATTACTTACAGGTTCTCCCACTCGCTGCAGCATGGCAAGAAGAGAAACACATGCTTAGTAGTATAAGTTGTGAATTCAGTGTATCTAACCTTATAAATTATTATCAACAGTATTCTGGCACACCACTTTGCTGTTATATTGTTCAGAAAAAAAAAGACTGTGGAGACTGGAGGCTGTTTTTGTCAGGAACAAGAAGGTAATTTACCTTTGCAACAGGTTAAGGTTCAATGAGCAATTCAAAGCACTCACGGCTTCATGTTGAAGATGTCTTTGATGCCCTCTGGTGTGGCTGCACCAGGCGGCTTGGCTGGCTCACCGTCGCACTTCTCAGTCCAGGTCATCTGGACCTGCTCCCCAGGGCTCTGGGCCCCCTCTGCGGGGGTCAGTGGGGTGGCCGGGGTTGCAGGGCTTGCTGGGGTGGTGTTGTCATGGATGAGCTGGACCTGGGAAGGGGGGGACACAGGGGAAGAGGCCGACTTTGACTATGAGACGTGAGGAATAGAGGACGGATGTGGAGTTACATGTACATTATATGGAAGAGTCACGATTGAGATGAAAATGTAGGTAAAGTCACAGAGAGCCACAGTGTTTGAGAGAGGGGGAGGAAAGACAAGTGTGATTAAGGAGCCTTACGTTGTTTAGTCTGCAAATTATGTGGTTTCTTTTGTAGTAACATGGGCTGTGATTGAGGCAAGAAAAAAGCAAATCTCTATTACATTACCTTGAAATTAACCTGCAGTTAGAGCAGACGCAATCAGTTGGTCAACAGAAATCTAAAACTGTGAACTGATATCAGATGGCAAATACATTTACTCGCTGTATTGCTGCGAGGTAGATGAGAAAACTATACCAATCTCATGTCTGTAAGTCAATACAGGTGCATCTCCTAAAATTAGAATAAATAACGGGCCTGCTGCTCAGTGGTCCAAACTCCTCTTTTCATATCAAAGTAAATTTTGCTTTTCATTTTGAAATCAAGGTCCCAGAGTCTGGAGGACGTGTGGAGAGGCACAGAATCCAAGTTGCTTGAAGTCCAGAGTTCCGTGTCATCTGCTGGTGATGGTCCACTGTGTTTGATCAAGTCCAGAGTCAATGCAGCATCTACCAGGAGATTTTGCCTCACTTCATGCTTCCACCTGCTGACAAGCTTTACTGAGATGCTGATTTCCTTTTCCAGCAGGAGGCACCTGCCCACAGGGCCAAAACCACTAGTTACTGGTTTGCTGACCATGGTGTTATGGTGCTTAATTGGCCAGCCAACTCACCTGATCTGAACCCCATAGAGAATCTATGAGCTGTCAAAAGTAAAAGTGAGAGACACCAGACCCAACAATACAGAAGAGCTGAAGGTCGCTATGAAAGCAGCCTGGGCTTCCATAACACCTCAGCAGAGTCACAGCCTCCATGCCACGCCGCACCGATGCAGTAATTCAAGCAAACGGAGCCCCGACCAAGACCAATTAACCTTTTTCAGAACTTTTCAACTTTTCAGGAGGTCAACGTTTCTGTTTTGTGCATTCTTTATTCTATTATTTTGAGATATGTTTTTTTGACTTCCATGAGCTGTAAGCCATGATCATCAAGATTAAAACAAAAAAAAAAGAAATATTTCACTTTATGTGTAATGAATGTAGAATATATGAAAGGTTCACTTTTAATAAAATAACGGAAATAAACGAACTTTTCCACAATATTCTAATTTTATGAGATGCACCTGTATATACACTACAGCAGGACAGGTTAGCTTAGCACAGAGCCTGGAAACAGGGAAAACAGTTTGCCAGCTCTGTCCAGGACAAATCCAGGAAGAAACTGCACCTAGCCCCACAGGTAAACCCTGTAAAAACCACAATTTACATGTTAATTAGTCAACTTTAGAGGTGCTGCTAAGTGGACTTTTCGGTTTCCCCCCCGTTTCCATTCTTTCTGCTAAGCTAAGCTATCTGGCTGCTGCCTGTATCCTCCCATTTAACGGACAGACATGAGAAAGGTATTTAGCTTCTCTTTTAACAAGTCTATTTCCTAAAATGTCACTATCAACTATTCCTTTAAATTATAGAGTTCTATTACACCACACAACTACAGTATTTGTCCATAAAATAGGTCCTTTACTATGTGTTGTGTTGTACAGTTTAATCCAGTGTTTGTTTATCACGTGAATTCCTTTGAAATTTTATAACTAAAAAATATCTCAACACTCCACTGGCTGCCTGGTTTTATCACATCTCTTAGTCAGACACATTTTTCTTTTCTTGCCCGTTCTGTGTTTAATCACCTACATGTGAACATTCAAATAAACTTGACTTCAATTCATTACACTTCAAACTGAGGTCAGCTGTGCTCTACCTCTTCCTCGGGCTTCTCCTCCTTGCTGGCTGCTGGCGGGTCCTCGGTCACACTCAGCTGGGTGGTTACAGCGGCTGGGTTCTTACGGCGGATAGACCCGCGGGATGAATCTGTGATACTCTGGATCTGTAAAGATGAACAAGAGCAAAGCAAGGAACAGGTGATGTGAGTAGAGATTTTTTTTGCTCAATATTTATGAAAAACAAGGTAGGTCAGGAATGTGTTTTTACATGAAATTTATTTACTGTATATCACAGCAACAGCTCATAAAAAAGTGAATTATAGGTTAAGGATAATCCCACTGAAGTAATTAAACATACTGCCCGGAAAACCCAGCAATCAGTTCAACAAATAATTGGTAGGAGGTAATAATAGTATAACACTGAGATCAATATCTATTATTTTTCACATCTTTCACACCATCCTGCTGTCATGCACAAAAGCAAAGCTGTTTCTGCTGTGGCTGTAGTCAACGCTGATAGAAAGGGTAAATATGGTGTCCCACTGCTCTGATTAAACCATAAATATGCTTTTGTCCAGAGGGGCTTATGTGTCATGTTAAGTAAAGTCAAGTCGAATTATGCCAAGTCGGCCTGTCAAGTCATGTCAAGTGTATGTGTGCATCTTTGAGTGCATTTCAAAACAAACAAAACTTTCACACAAACAAACTTTCTTACCTCTCTCTCACGCTCGGTCTTGGTCAGGTTGATCTGTTTAAGCATCTGCGACCGTTGTTCCATTACCAGGGTCTTCTCGTAAGTGTAGGCTGAGATGTCGCTGTCATGCTAAGAAGAGAGAATTCCAGTTGTTTTGTGCTTTTCACATTCATGTACCAGTAGTCAGTCAGTGCCAAATCACTCATGTGTAATGTTGCCTGTCCTTGCGGACTCCTTTAATACAGTAAGCCTCAACCTGATACACATATAGCCTGACAGGAAGGAGTTTCATCCGGAGAATGAATGATGAGGTATGCTTTAAACATAAACATAAACTAGGTCAAATGGCGCTGAAGGCATTCATGGTTGTATACATGAAAAGTGACAGAAGTTCTTGTGTGAATAATAAAAAAGAGCTTTAGAGAGAAATTAAATTCCTGCATTCTCATGCATACCATGTATGCCTCAAGTGGGCGTGAATAATGGTTTTGGAAAGTTGAAAAATGTAGTTTTTTCAGATTCTGTTCAACCATATGACAAGCACTTAAGACAACTTAACACACACACTATATTTCATTGTGTCATTGTGTCAGTCTAGTCTTGAGAAAACTCACCATTTCTACAACTTCCACCATGGCGTCAATGCGGAGGTGATAGAGGAATGTGGTCAGATCCTTTTTCATCTGGATGCTGTTGTCGTCCAACTGGGCCACCGTGAAGATGCGCATCTTGCACTTCCTCCAAACCTGAACAGCAGAAACAACGCTTCTGACATATCCTTAGAGTATTGTTCCATTCTTCTGTGACTACTTTGTTTTAATCATTAGTAAATCTTATTTTATGATGTGATTTGCAAATCTGCTTGTCTACCTGTTTACAACTATCAGAATTTACCACAAAACTATTACAGAAACTTTTTCTGAAGAGTATTAAAACTTCACAGTGAATATCTTGAAAGAACATTATAGGAAATATGACTGAATATGATGTACAAGTGTTTATTTTGTCTGTAAGAATTTTGATTCTGACTGTAAAAATGTAGACCTTTCTTGGTTAGTTGTGTATTCTGTACTGTACTTGTAATGTTTACCTATTATGTATTTTTCTTGTAGTAATAACTGTTGCACAGTACCTTGTGCTGGCGGAGGAGGAAGGGCAGCAGCATGAGCATGCCTCCATCATGGACGATCCACCACACATCAATGTGACCCTCAGTGAAACGCTCTCCATTCGACGGGAAGGCTGCGATGTTCTTCGGGACAAGCAGAGCCAGGTGAGCAGCTGTGGTTTCTCTGACCAACTCTGCAGAAAACACACACACACACACACACACACACACAGAGGAGCAGGAGTTGTTAGCCATACTACTTCTACAAACTGTCTTCATAACAGAAACTATCATGTAGTATTTGATTTATTCAGATTTTTAAGGTGTTTTGGATTTTGTTTTGCATGGCCTTCATGCTGTAGCTAATTGGCTGTGGTTGACCCTCAATGGGAAGCTTTGACAATGATTAGCTATGATTAAATTATAAGTATGTTTTTCTGCATGGTCTGAACTTGCCTGTTCTGTTTCGCCGCCCTCTGAATTGTAATCAAATGTGAGGTGCCAAGATATTCTCATCCTTACTGCCCAACCAGTATTCCCATTCAATTACTTTAAAATGTTCTTTAAAAGGTTTTGTGCAGCGGTTGCCACGATGTCTCCGGTTGGCTCGCCTTTCATCTGTGACAACATCTGAGCCTCTTCTTACATGATGTTACATGGTTGGCAACAGGTCTTCTCTTGATCGATCTCTCACCAGCCTGAGAATGAATTTCCTTGATGTATCCTAATTAATGTTGTGCATGTGTTTTTGTGCTAAACTGCAAAATGTTAAAAAATTCATACAGATTGTTCATAAAGTGAAGAAACATAAATAAAAGTTGTTTTCCTGCGCAAAATGTCTTATAAGTTCTTATAATTATTTCATATGGTATTATGTCCACAATAATATATTATACAGGGACAGATATTTTAACACTTTTCTTAAAGCAAACAAAGACAGGCTATATAACTTTAAACATTACTATAAGCTATTATTCCATTTTATATCACTAAATCTAAATTGTGACTTAAGTGTATTTATGACGAGGCAGAGTCGATGGTTATAATGTGCTATGGAACATAGTCGGAGATTCTTGGCGCACATTGTTATAAACTGGTATTACTACTAGTTATAAAAACATTAAATCAAAAGGTCATAATGACTTGTGAACTTTGCTATAGCGCATTTGTAAGTGATTATAACAATTGTTATAATGTCATATGGAAGCATTATATTGTGTTATAAATATATGCATAAGTCATTTTATCTTCTTAGAAAGTGTTACTATTCATTCTTTTCTTTCATGCTGTATTCTTATTATTTGGAGATTTTCTTTCACTTTTCCCCTCAACATACAGGTTAAATAGCAGGATGAGCTGCTCAAAAACTGGAGCCGGTAGGGATTTGGTCTTTCCTGAGGTGCTTCGGCAGCACAGATGCTGTAATAAAAAGTGCTTGAAACTTGTAGTTTTTGGTTGAAGAGAAGTGCACCACTCCAACAAACTACCCCAAAATCTGCCTGAAGCAGAGCCAAAGCTTTTGGATTTCAGCCTTTTTGAATGGGATTATTGGTTTATTGGCTTTCCCAGTGACCCACCAACGAAGTTCCTCCAGGTCTGGTGCTCATCTCCCTGCCTCCAGTTGCGTGGCCAGGATACCAGCACAGCGTTATGTTTGAGGCCTCCTAGCCCACTGGCCTGGAGGAGGTGGGAGGTGGCATCACGCAGGTTTGAGGACACAGTTACTTGGCAGAAGCCCTTCACCTTCTCAGTCTCCATCAGTTTACGCAACGCCTAGAAAGGCAAGACAGAGGATAACGGTTACCAAGGTGCAGAGAACAAGAGAGACGCTAGCTTAATGCTTAGTTCTAGCCTAAGGCTCTCAAGTTGTTAACTGTAGTTAATAGCTGAGGTTCCTTACCTGCTCTGCACGCTGGCTCCGGTCGTGGTTCTCCAGGTACGTCCCCTCTAGAGCTGTTCCAACAATGGTCAGACCTTTGCCTGCCTTCAGCTGGTTGGTCAGAGAGAGCAGACGAGGCTGCTCCACATTTTGCTCTCCGTCTGTACTAACCAGCACCAGCAACTGGGGCCTGAAGAGAGGGGAGAGCAGAGGGCAGAGAAAGTGAAAAAAAAGTAGGGGGACACAAATGCAGGAAAGGGAGAGCAATAAAGAATCTTTTAAAGGCGTGAAGAAAGAAATGGCAGAGTGGGCCAAGTAAAGTTACAGTTGGGCAGAGAAAAACAGCATGAAAGGTTGACGTGTTAATATGAATTCACAGTCACTTCTTGTTGTTTGACAGCTGTGTTGAGGGGATTCACATTAAGTGAAAGAATGGCTGAACATGTGCAGACATGTTGTTAATTCTATGTTAATTTGAACCGTGCTAAACCAACACAATGTGTGAATTTGTGCTTGTGTGTCGGTCATACCTCCAATTCTTGGTGTGTGGGGGACCTTCCTCTAGCCGCATGAGAGCGTAACGTGCAGCGCTCAGAGACAGACCTCGTATCCCATCACCCCACTCTTTCTCCGCACTGTGACAGACAAGCGCCAATCAATATTTGTCAGTCAAAACATGAACAATAGTTTTGCAGCTTCATTCTAAATTTAAAAACGTGACAGTGATACAGTCAGCACACTGAAACGAGTCTACTTTTTAGATGACAGTTTGACATAATGCAATGTGATTAAGGATTAGGGATCACTGGTAAATGTCAAGTTAACATGATGTCACTCACCACAGGGAATCACATCACTTAAATACTCAGTGTGCATGGCTCAGTACTACTCCATTATAAGCATGGATGGATTACTGAGCCGGCCTCCCAGGCACAGTGGCCAGAGCCTCTGTTTGAAGTGACTGATCGGTCTTTTATCTGTTAACCAAATCTAGCCAATGTTTTTGGTGATTTTTTCCTTCATATTACATCTGCACAGCATACTGAGGCTAAAGTAACATTTAAAAAAAATACAGTAAAAATATTAAAATTATTTAAATTAGAACAACAAAAAGCTGTACTTTAAAGAAAGCAGAACCTTCGTCTCAGGCTTTCTTTGCTGGTTTCCTATAACATGACAGTCTCTCAACTTAAACTAAATACTGATGTTTAGGTGCAGGTTTTGAACCAACAGCAGCACCACAGAGCTGTGCTTCACCTCCCAATGTCACTGAAACTGACACAAAATGACTACTAATAGAAACAAAACGACCACGAAGAGACACAAAATGATTACAAACTACACAGCTGTAGTGAACAAACAGCAGCACCTGAGAGTTCTGCTTCACATGCAAAACATCACTCCACTCAAAGAGATGCAAAACCACTATGCAGCCACATAGTTTGTAGTCGTCTTCAGAGTTTGTCTTGCTCCTACACTGCTCAAAAAAATAAAGGGAACACTAAAATAACACATCCTAGATCTGAATGAATGAAATAATCTCATTAAATACTCCTTTCTTTACATAGCTGAATGTGCTGACAACAAAATCACACAAAAATTATCAATGGAAATCAAATTTATCAACCCATGGAGGTCTGGATTTGGAGTCACACTCCAAATCAAAGTGGAAAACCACACTACAGGCCGATCCAACTTTGATGTAATGTCCTTAACAAGTCAAAATGAGGCTCAGTAGTGTGTGTGGCCTCCACGTGCCTGTATGACCTCCCTACAACGCCTGGGCATGCTCCTGATGAGGTGGCTGATGGTCTCCTGAGGGATCTCCTCCCAGACCTGGACTAAAGCATCTGCCAACTCCTGGACAGTCTGTGGTAACGTGGCGTTGGTGGATGGAGCGAGACATGATGTCCCAGATGTGCTCAATTGGATTCAGGTCTGGGGAACGGGCGGGCCAGTCCATAGCATTGATGCCTTCCTCTTGCAGGAACTGCTGACACACTCCAGCCACATGAGGTCTAGCACTGTGTTGCATTAAGAGGAACCCAGGGCCAACCGCACCAGCATATGGTCTCACAGGGCGTCTGAGGATCTCATCTCGGAACCTAATGGCAATCAGGCTACCTCTGGCGAGCACGTGGAGGGCTGTGCGGCCCCCCCAAAGAAATGCCACCCCACACCATTACTGACCCACCGCCAAACCGGTCATGCTGGAGGATGTTGCAGGCAGCAGAACGTTCTCTACGGCGTCTCCAGACTCTGTCACGTCTGTCACATGTGGTCAGTGTGAACCTGCTTTCATCTGTGAAGAGCACAGGGCGCCAGGGTGTTCTCTGGCAAATGCCAAAAGTCCTGCACGGTGTTGGGCTGTAAGCACAACCCCCACCTGTGGACGTCGGGCCCTTATACCACCCTCATGGAGTCTGTTTCTGACCGTTTGAGCAGACACATGCACATTTGTGGCCTGTTGGAGGTCATTTTGCAGGGCTCTGGCAGTGCTCCTCCTGCTCCTCCTTGCACAAAGGCGGAGGTAGCGGTCCTGCTGCTGGATTGTTGCCCTCCTACGGCCTCCTCCACGTCTCCTGATGTACTGGCCTGTCCCTGGTAGCGCCTCCGTGCTCTGGACACTATGCTGACAGACACAGCAAACCTTCTTGCCACAGCTCGAGTGAAAGCACCGTCAGCATTCAAAAGTGACCAAAACATCAGCCAGGAAGCATAGGAACTGAGAAGTGGTCTGTGGTCACCACCTGCAGAATCACTCCTTTATTGGGGGTGTCTTGCTAATTGCCTATAATTTCCACCTGTTGTCTATTCCATTTGCACAACATCATGTGAAATAGATTGTCAATCACGGTTGCTTCCTAAGTGTACAGTTTGATTTCACAGGAGTGTGATTGACTTGGAGTTACATTGTGTTGTTTAAGTGTTCCCTTTATTTTTTTGAGAGAGGGTGGGGACGTTTTTTTATATGTCATGTAAAGCCGAAAAACATGATTGATGATGAGGATTTTTAAGAAAAAAAGTATTAAAACACACACACACACACACACACACACAAGCAGGAAAAGCTAAAGGCAGCCAGTGAATCCAATCTCTCCTGGGGTTGCGCTCCACTTACCCTGCAAACTCGATATACTTGTAGATAGAGCCGGCAATTACCATGGCGACAATGGCATAGTACCAGGAACAGAGGAACATGAGCGTGAGACACAAGCTCATCCCCAGGAAGGACAGAGTCCTGTAAAGATGGACAGTGAGACACAGACAGTAAGAAAGAGGCAGACAATTTCAAAGAGAGAACGTTTATTGAAAATTTTAAACTTCAGCTGCTATTTCTCTCCGAGGCTATGCTGGACTGACCAGTGGTAGAACTTGAAGCGGGGTCTCCAGTTTGGAGTTCTGAGCAATGTCTGCAGAGCACAGGCCAAGTTCACAAACATGTAGCACATCAGGAAAAACCTGCAGGACACACAAACATAGAAAGTCCATTTAAAACACAACTCCTGTGTCCTGTGACATAATAGACTGATTTCACCATAAATGCAGTCCAAGGAGTATGTTGTCTCAATATCTGTCACATTCACTTGTATTTGTGTATTACAAAAGCAGAAAAGGGGCCTTCCCTTTTGGGTAATGAGCTAAATCCTGAGCCCATATAATTTGGCATTTGCAATGTTTAAGAAATAGCAGGGGACTGGCTGCTCTGAAATCTCCCACTGCTGGTTCTTAAAAAATGGCAGTAAATTAGAGAGTTTGTTTCAGTTCTCACATGGAGAGGATGGGAGCCACTGCATCCAGGGAAGCAATGAGGATGCCGCTCTCGCAGATGCAAGCTGTCAGCAGGAGGGACCATGTGGGTTCCCCGTTGGCCTTCCCATGGCCAAAGATCTGCAGGGAGAACAGAGAAAAAATATTATTACTATGTCTGCTTGGAGTGCTGTTTGTCCCAGTATGTTAGCATGTAATTAGAAAGGAAGGGAACATCAGGACAGTGGTATGTAAATAAGACTGACCCGAAGCGCGGGCACAATGTTGTCCTTGGCGATGGCCTGCAGTAGCCGAGGAGCTCCTGTCAGACTCTGCAGCCCCGCCCCGCAGGTGGAGAAGAAGGAGCCAATCACGATCACCCATGGCGACGGCCAAGCCAATGTGCCAATCACCAAGTTCCCGTGGACTCCTTCTCCAAACCTTAAGGAGATGAGAAAAGGTTGTTTTCCATTTCAAAACACATGAAATCTGTTTTATTATTATTAATAGCAAGCATATTATGAAATGAATAATGAGTTATTTTCAGGGTTGTTTGGCTTGGCTAACCAACGATGGACTTACTTGTCCCTGAGGACCACACCATCGATGCAGGCACCAAACAGAACCACGCTGGTCATGTCTACATAGTTATGGATCAGGAAAGTAGAGGTATTTCATAGACATCATGCTTTTAAACTGGTGAATGTTGGATATTTGTTTAGCCAGTATGCATGTTCCTTAAACGAGACCTGTTTAGTGATTGACAGGACTTGATTGTAACAATTATAAACTTTTCCCTTTGAAGATGCACTTAATGATCCGATAAACCAATCAACCACACTTGCTGAGAAGAGACAATCGATTTTGTTTAGGATAATATCTCAGAGATCAATGACATTCTGACTAATATCCTTCTGCTTTATTAACTTGTGATTGCATAGGAAGCCCAGTGATGCGATTAGACTTCCTAATCAAATTTGTTTAGACCCCAAGCTGATTACTCAAAGATGCATGGAAGACATTCAAGATGGCTGATTCAGAGTAATGTATTCACATCTGCGTTGTATGTTGAAGTACATGTGTAGCAGCCAAATAAGGTTTCAGTTGATCATTAGGGATATAAAACAAATCTCAATTTAAAACTTTTGCACAAAGAAAAATCACCATCCTACACAACATAAGAATGTGAGGGGGAGGAAAGTTTGTCAGCTAATCTTTTGTTTCACATTACTATGTGCAAAAACAATGCCAGCATCTTTTACATCTGTTCAATAATTTAACAGAAGGAGGGAGTTTGATATTTGATAAAATATCCTGGAGGACTAAGAAGTCTTTGAGTGAAAAGAAAAATAGTTTATATTGAACCTGTGGCACACACTGTTAGTCAGTATCCAAGCCACCACGATTTAAGAAAAGAGTCAAAATCATCCCTGATGAATGATACACGCATACTTTGGGCCAATCAGAAGAACAATACATTACCCTTCCTCAGAATCAGACTACTATTGTTTCAGTTATGGCCTTTCACAGTTTAAAACGTTGACCTTTAATTATGGTGCTCCCCGCAGGCCAATCAGCGTGTTTTGTTACAGCATAGCAAAGCAACACAGTACATCATCCCTTCAAGTCCTTTCAACACTGGACCAGTAGAATCTGACATATGAGCGTAAAATACAATTTCAGTGAATATCAGGGTAGAACACTTTCAGATACCTAGTATAAACAACAAGTAGGATTGCACAATCAAAAACTGTTTGCATTATTTTAAATGTGTGAAAACAAAACTATTTTCCTGCAGGGGGCAGTAGTGAGAGGATACAGACAGTGGAGGTGGTGGTTATGGCTGCAATGGTTCCAATGGGGATTGACTTCTGGGCATCACGCAGGTCTCCGGAGCGGTTGGAGCCAGCCATGATCCCTGAGCAGGAAGTTGAGAAGCAGACGTTATCAAGGTCAACGAGATTTACACACATTCAAACACAGGGTGTGTTCGAGACAGCAATCAATTCCTTTACATGCATAACAAATGTCTGGCATTGTAATTGACAGCAGGAATGTCATACAGAAATCTGGTTCTGAAACATCTGAATGCTAACAATACGACTCTTCAACCCCAAATTAATATTAATATATGTAAGATTTGCACCTGTCACAGAAGGGAAGTAGATGCCAACCAGCAAAGTAAAGAAGCTGGTGATGTCAGCCAACACATAGCGGTTTGCGTTGGTCAGAGGGTCGTCCTGGTCTTCGTTTGACTCCATGTTCTTTCTGGCAATCAGATCCCCCTTCTCATAGTAGGTCCCAAACAGGTTCTCTGGATGGGTGAGAGGGGTGTAGGGAAGAATTGAGTAGAGAGAGAATCTGGTAAATTATTCATGTAGACAAAACCAGATTAATGTTCTCATTCCAGATTACCAACCAGTTTACATATTTTTAGATTACAATGTAAATGTAGAATTTGTAACATTTCAGTATTAAAATATCTAAAAAAAAAGGTTGCCTGTCAGTGGTGTCATATGCCCATTACCAACCCTCTAGTTGGTTTAACTTCCGGGACACACGGGATGTGTCAGAGAGTGAGAAAAAATGTGAATGTGAATAAAATCTTGTCCATGAACCATGACCATGTCCATGATTTCTGCCTGAATCACGTCAGATATATTTTCATCACCAATGGTGACTACAATGCATTTGACTAAATTTAACACTAACTGGTTTACTTCAGCTCTCCAGTCATTTCTACTTAGTTACTTTGATGCTCTTACATTTGTGTTACAATAAAAAACAAATAAATTCCAGAAGTTATTTTATATGGACTTTTATAGTAGGGCTTACAGCTTTAAAATGTTTTGGTTATTGAATCAAAGAAGATTTCATGTGGCTTTTCCTGACACTGACCAACAGAAGTTGGTGAAAACAGATCTCTATATAGTGATCTAAATTAATTGCAGTTACAAAATACATATCCCCTTTAAAAGTTATTAATGGTGCAGCCAGTAATAAAATCTAAAATTGTTTTATAAGTTTCTGACTATCTGTGACATTAAAGGGTATTTTTGTTAAAAAGCTTTAAAGAAAAAAACACATTAAATCTACTATGAGTCAATGTTGTAAAACAATAAAATATGAAAACTTAAAGGGGGTGAATACATTTTATAGGCAGTATATTAACCATGGATTTTTAACATGGATCCTTAACACAGGGCTTACTGTTAGCCCTGTAATATCTACTAGAGGGAAACTAGGTTAAGTTAGCTCGTGCTTTCTGTTGCCTAAGATTTCAGTTAGCTCAGGGCTGACAAATGCAAATGCTGTTACAGTCTGGGTCTGTTACTTTCTTCTGTTTTGTCATAGTGAAATGTCATCATTTTCTACATTTCCTGGAAAGACTTTCAAACCCCGTAAAAAAGAAAGGGTCTGTCACATATAGGTGGAGTGAGTAAGAGTGACAAGCAAGAGACCAGTTTTCTTTCCAGTCGAAAACAAAATGAGAATTGCAGTCCTTCAAATGTAACATAATTGCGACTTTGGTGAAATTACAGAAATTGTAATATAGTGAAACATTTCAAATACAGCTTCTTTGTATGGCATCTCCCTCTCTCTCTCTCTCATATATATATATATATATATATATGTGTGAGACATAAAAATTCTAATTCCATGTAGCAAATTCAGTGTATCCATTACTCTAATGTATGGTCTGAACAAAATATATCAGTGACAGCCTTCTTTAATAATTTCATTATTCCTTATTTACTCTTAATGCCTCCTGTACCTTTCCCCTGCACCCGCTCATACTGGAGAAATGGTTATGTTTCCCTATTTGTACAACAAAAAAATCGCTTTTGCAAAAGTTGCACACATGCTTAGAAATGCAAAGCACATAGTCGCTCTGGACAAAAGCCCTGTGCCAAATGAGTTAATGTAAATGTAAACATAGCCAAACCCTGATTTAAGACCACCTTTGTACAACAACACAATTTAAGTATTCTTCCTTTGAAGAGAGAATGCCAACACCACCAGTAAATCAGTGACTCAGCAACATAAAAAGGCAAGAGACAGAAAGACATAGACATGTGTGTACTGTACATGGATGTGCTTGTTTGTGTACTCACAGTATGTATAGATATATGTTTGTATACAATACATGGAAGATTCAGACCAGATGAACCAACCTGCCAGGATTCCACTGGTGACCCCTGGGATGCCCTGAATCTGAGACACATTGTTGGCTGTGAAGTACTTGTCGCAGGTAGCGTTGAGGAAAGGTGAATCACAGAAGATGCGCCACAGCTGGGTGGTGACTGTCCCGTTAGCTGACTCCACGGTCTTGGCACACACATCAAAGCCCTTCCACACCAAAGTGCGGTTGCCCAGTAGGCACACACTGGAGAGAAGAAAAGCACAGCACATCCGTTGGAGCATTGTTTTAGTGGCTGATTTTGATTTGATTCAATTCAATGTGATTAATTTGGTTACTTATGTTAATTTGGTTACAAATGACTATTTAGTAAGCAAAAAAATTACTAAATAAACTAAAGCACTTCAGCCTCAAACAACATTATATCCACAGGAATCATTCATGCAGGTCAAACCATGTCTAGAAGCATAGAAATCTGATGTTAAAAGAGTGCTAAAGTGGGTTGAAAAATAGACATCTAGGTTCCATATAGCTGTTGATTCATCAGCATGTTAATGACTGACTGCAAGTTTAACCTACAAGCCTAGAAGTATTTGGACCTTCACCTGTCAATACATACTGTAGTATTATTGGCACATGGGGTGTGTGTGTGTGTGGAGTATTTCAATTAAATCAAAACAAATAGTTCACAATTTTATGCATTTCCAAGCTTTCAAAATCAATACATATGGCATTCTAGCATCAATGTAGTGACTTTTTACAAATTCAGCATGTGTTGTGTGCTTGTGTTCCAACATCAGGTGTTTACTGTACGTGCCAAAGTGTGTTCCTGGCTGTCAGGGTTATGTTTTGTGGCTAAGCATATTTTTTGTTAGACTGTCTTGACTGACAGTCTGTCTGTTATCACTGCTTACGGGAATATGGGAGGATCGATGCCGGTCTTGATGACCCCGGCGTAGACAGCCAGGATGGAGAGAATGACGCAGGCCAGAAACACCAGGGCCAGCTTGTTGACGTACTTCACACCTACAAAAACCACCGTGGCCATGGAGGTCAACAGGATGGTGCCGTACACGCGCATGTTGTTCAGCAGGGCGGCCTCTGCCTCGGCACCCTCCAGGCCCTCCAGGGGAAAGATGGCCGCTTTGGGAGCTATGTAGATCTGAAGCAGAGATATTATTATATTATAATGTGTTTTTACATTTATTCATTTTAGCTGACGCTTTTATTCCTGCTTTAGACCTGCGACCTCTGACATACATTGGTGTCTCACAGCGGATTTGAACCCGGGTCTCTCACACCAAAGGCATTTATCTTATCCACTGCACCATCACCACCCCTGCATACAATATATCCAGGGAAAGTACACCTGCATTTTTCACATAAAAGTTGCATACAATCTTATTGTAGCTCAAGGGCATCTTGCTGCTAGTTGTTTAGGGAGTGCAAGTGTTACTCATCCACTTTCCCTCTTCACTTTTCCCCAGCCTGTCTGGGGATTCAAACTGGCAGATTTCAGGTCACAAGCCTGCTCCTCTAGCTCACTGTTTACTGCTGAATTTAATAAATTTCACCCTGGGTAAAAAACAAAAGCTGAAATATAATAAAGAAGAGGTGAGAAAGGTATGAGGTGAGTGAGGAGGACAACTCTGTGAAGTGTGAAAACATGTGATGCTCACATTAACAGTCCTCTACTGGAGCTTGAAGCAGCATACATAATTCTGGTGAGCTATTTTATTTCAACTTAATTAAAAAACTCAAGCTTGGTATTACTATTCGAAATTAACTGCCATTATTACACTTTTACTACGGGTCAATCTAAGAATAGTCCCATCATATATAAAACGGTAAACCTCTAATTAGCCTGTCAGTATCTGTCATCAGCTTTTGATCATTCATGGTGAAGCTGTTACATAAGCATGGGAATTTCTTCTTTTTTTTCAAAATAATCATTTGGTTTACACTTAAAACAGTTGAGGAAATGAAATTGAGAAGAACAAGCAGGGAGTCATGGCTCATTCCGGTCATTTGGCTGGAGAAACTGATCTGATGCTAAGAACAGCATATCACTAGGCAAACAAATCTCCTGCTTCACTGTGTTCATGCTTCCCAAAATAGCAGCATCAGTTTGTGTTCTTGGCTTGGGTGGAAGGATGAAACATATTCAAATCAGCCTTCTTCAGATCCGCTCCTTACAATTCTGCAGGGATTGTTATTTTACAATGGAAACTAAGCCAGCTTTGACCCAGAAGACAAAATTAACCTCCAGGCATGATCACACCCTACGTATCCATTAGAAGCATCCAGAAGGAGAATAACAGAAGAAAAACCCACTGGTATATTGATAACAGTGGACCAAAGTGGGTTTCAAGGAATGGTCTTGTTTCTCCGCCAGTGTCTTGATTGCCCGCTAATGCAGTATTTGCATTATTACCCAATAGTCCATGCAGCATGGGGCACTGCAGTGGAAGAAGTGTAAAATAAAAGGCAGAGGAGGAGGAGGAAGAAGAGGAGAGGAGTGAAGATCGAGATGATAGATCCCTGCATTTCATCAACTGATCAGAATTCACGCTGAAGAACACACGGCTTTAGAAAAAATAGCTTCAAAGCACAGTGAGGAGGAAAATAAACTCAAGCAGAAGAACTATATTTTCACAAAGGCGTGTGGCACATAGCGGTGCCATTTCATTTTTGTTGGGGGGGCCACAGGATTTGTTCTCACGTTTGCCAATTCCCCATTCATTGAGGTACTGATTCATTCTGAACTGAAGTGTCAAAGTCTGCAGCAGTCAAGCTGTATTTTGCTTTCAGGGATTACAGTGACAACAAACACTCTTCTTGGATTATATTCTGCCCAATTGGATTTTGATAAAAAAACTAAAAAAAAACTATTAAAAACACAGTTAAAGTAATATTTGAATTCCCCTCTTCTCTTCTAGCTAACCCACGCCCATCATGTAAACTACACTTGACCACTAGCACATGCCTCGTAGTAGCTAGCTGAGCCATAATATTATTGGTCCGAGGTGTGTGTTTCAACATCTGTTGGTAAAAATGTTGATTACATTTCCAAAATCCAATTGTTTGAGGTCTAATGTATTAATTTCTCCCCCATTCTCCTCCTGACCTAACAGTGTTGGTCAGGTAAGGTGTGGATGGGGGCCACACGTGGAAACACGTCACATTTAAGAAGATATTATGCTGTTTAGCTTAGTATACAGACTGGAATTAGGGCGAAACAGCTAACTTAGCTCTGTCCAAAGGTAACAAAATCCACCTACCAGCACCTAAGCTCACTACCATGTAATATCTTTCTAGGCTAGCTGTTCTGGTCTGCTGCTGGCGGCATGTTCATATTGAACACACAGACATCAGAGTGGTATCAATCTTCGCATCTGACTTGTCAAGACAGTGTCTTTCCAAAATTTTTTAACTATTTGTTTAAGTTAACTGCTCCAAGAGACTTCCCTGACTACTTAAAATAACATCAATGTGACTGATGTCAGTCAGTAGTGGTTTGAGCAAAATATCCCCATTCTCAAAAAGAAAATGTCTAACATGAACACAATCTCATATTGAATAACAAAGTGGCAGAAAAGGCCAAGACTCCCTTGGAAAAGACACTTCAATGATACTCAATGATTCAATGATATGATGGTCCTATATTCTCAGTAGACATCAGTGATTGGTTTTTGAACACCTCTGTGCTGCTGGTTTTGTTTGGCTCCCTGCCTCATATCATTGAAGCATTTCCAATATTGGCACCAGTTTTGGACCTTGGACCATATCAATCTTTTATGTGTTACCAAGATAATTTAATAAAGAAGTCATATCGAATCATGGCAATTCTGCACTTGCTGCACAATGACATTGCCTTCCTTTTGAGAGTAGCTTTATGATAGTGTTATCACGATGACACAATTGTCCAAGTATGATGTGCAGAGTTTACTGCAGGGAAGGAAAAGTGGTCATCCTCCACTAACCTGGCAAAGCTATCCCATCATTTTCCCTTTCGCACATTGTGGTCTGGCAACGCCATGGGTGAATAAGCTTGAAATGGATGTAATTTCAAGTAGGCTTTACAAAAGGAGACAGTTGTTGGTTCTTTCCTTTACTAACATCATCATGAACCCACTCACTGGGCTGTCGTTGGGTATTTGCATCTAATTTCCAGTCTGAGAAGAAATTGCAGCTGTTCTGGAAATGTTGTCCATTTTTCACCAATTATTAAGTAGTGTCAGTTTCAGAATAAATCTGTGGTGAGAAATAGGCCATGCACCTGCAGAGAAAGGCACCTTTCTATATCTACAATGCCTAATTTTAAAGTTGGTTGGACTGGTCCGACATACTGGGCTGAATCCTGTTTGGACTGGACTAATCCTTGACCAAAGATGCTCATATATAAAAATATAAAGCAGACACCCTGATGATGACAGTTAAATAATGAGAGGGGAGTACAGTACAGAGGATGTTTCTCACCAGGAGGAGTTCAATGGCCCCCAGGATGTACATGGCTCCAGCGAAGGTGGTTCCCAGATAGAAACAGATCCCCACTGCTCCGCCAAACTCAGGGCCCAGCGAACGGGATATCATGTAATAGGAGCCTCCAGCTACACATAAACACAACAACATTAACAGAAACACTCAGAAATATGTGTGTGGTGTTTGTATTTAGGTACTGATGTGATTTAAACACAATTGACATACTCTTTTAATGTGCAACTGTATGAATCACTCAATGTGCTTTTCACTATTTTTATTAAGTGAGTTGGATTTAAGTTTGACATTTGAGTGCCACCACTTTTTGCTACAAAAAAATCATCAGTAATGCCAATTAATCTATTTTGGTTTCATATTTAACTCGTGTAAAAAAACTAATTATGACAAATGCTCATCATGTTACCAGAACCCCCAAAAATTCAATTTTCAATTTTAACTTGAAAAGTTATTAATTGATTGTGACACCAATAATTGATTACATGTTTATTCGCCTACTTTTCCAACATGAAGTTTTATAAACTAGATTGGGGAATGAAGACCACGCCTCGAACACATCCCATTTCCGCTCAAAGTATTTAAGCACACCTCATCCGTTCTCTTCCCCTCTGACTCGTTTTTCACATCCCTCCCACACAAACCCCTTTTCTTTTTTCTCTTCTCTCACTTTGTCTCTTTTTGTTTGAATGCAGGAACCACTGGGGGCTCTATCCGCAGTAGAGCACACGAAGAGACGGTTCCCCCATACAGAGTCTCAACTCCCCTGGTTCCCTTCCACGTCTTACTGCCGCCGGTCGACGACGTTCCAGAACACATGAAGAGACGGCTCACCTGCGTCTCCTGCTTACCTGCCACCGGCTGACTCCGATCCCTCGTTCTCATCCATCCATCCATCCCTCCCCTCAACCCTCTATACCTCACCTTTCCATTCCCTCATCCGTCACTCTTATCTCTTCATCGCCACTTCCCTCAACCCCTCACTCTTCTTCCTCATCCCTTCATCCCTCCATCCAGATCCCTAACGCATTCTGGCATATAATCTCAGCTCTACTCCATCCGTATCATACAATAAAATATCCTACATCCATATCATGCTGGCGTGGTCTTTGTTAGTGAATTTGCTTTGCAGTTTTGGTTACGCTGTTTTTGTGACCAATTTTGTTTTCATGATTGTGTTTTACCACATTGCTTGTATTTCCAAACAACATGCAAATAAATTAACTTAACATAAATAAATAGACCTTAATCAGCACTTTGCAGCAGCACAATGGCTGAAACCAGTTATAACAGAGACAGTTATAATTGGCGTACACTTCCACACTTCTCCACAAGCCTGTAATTTGCTCTGACCCCTGCTGTACACATTCCAACTGGTAAGATACAGGCCATCATTACTATGTAAACTCTATATCTGTATGCAGTATAGCGATACAGACACATACATTTCATGCATTTGGCTGATGTTTTGTTTTGTTTAAATAACATTGAGTGACGACAAGTTAAAGTGCACAAAATCCCAGACTAAAGCTTTACATGTTTCTGAGGATATCAAGCTGCGCTGGGTGTTATGTGCCAAAAGCAATCAGTGAAAAGAGAAATTTAGAAGCGGACAGACTCAAACAGTGATGACTGTGTGGTGCCAGCGTCTGCTCACCCACCTGGCACTACTCCATTTGTAGCGATGGCACTCATCGAGATGGCAGTCAGCATGGTCTACACGGGGGGGGGGGATGACAGAGGAGCAGAAAAATGAAAATTTTATCATATTTTCCAACTTTTTCATGTAATGTGGATATGAACACTTGATTGATATTGATAGTTTTCATCCTTTACATCCTTTACAACGTGTAATGTATTGTTTTCTTTAATAAACTATCAATTAAACCCCAATGTACAGCATGTAAAGTAAACAGCTGATTTATAATGATTGAATATCATCTAACTAATAAAAGAAAAATACTGATTCAAAAAGCCATGGATTCGTAGAGCAATACTAGCAGCTCTGTTAGGCTGTACTTTGGCATAGTGGTGCTTTGAGCTAAATGCTAATGTCAACAACTGACCTAACAAGCTACCATGCTCACAATGACAATGCTAACATGCTAGCAGGTATAATGTTTACCAAGGCAGCACGAAGACTGTAAACATCTAGTCTGGCTCTGTACCGTCTTATTTTAGCTTGTTCACATGCTAACACCTGACAATTAGCACAAAAGACAAAGTGCAGCTGGGGCTGATGGGAATGTCTTTAGTTTTACATTTGGTCAAAAATCAAAGTATGTATGTGTGGAGCTGTATGGAGCTAGGGTAAAAGATTCCTAAAAGGATCCCCAAAGTGATTACAATTCATCCTGAAGGGGACATAAACATCTGTACTAACATTTGTCCCAATACACACTGGATTTGTCCTAATAACTAATCCTAATACACCAAATTTCATGGCAATCCATTCAATAGTTGTTGAGATATTTCCGACTGAATGCCAACATTGCTGCTAGCATGGCTAAAAAGCCTACACTATGCAAATTTTATGTCATCCGCCAATTAGTAAAAGTCACGTCTCGTTTTTTGTCAGCTGGCCACTTTTAGAAGTTAACTATCCATATTTCATTTCCTCCCAGTGATGCCCATCATAACAGCATCAGGCCTTTGGTATAACATCAAAATACCCTGTGATAGATTTACATGAGGGACCATCAATTAACAGTAATGCAAAATGCTAAAGCGTACTGGGTGTTGATTAGATAAATAATAATGCCATCAGACCTGTCAAAAGCTGTCAGAGCACATTCAGACAGCCAAAAACAACTCTGATGTAACTCCGGTACTGAGTGGGAGAAAAACACCGGAAGAAATGCAAGGGCATGCTAGAATGGAGACCACTAGATGCCTGCAACACAAACAGCTGGCCTTCACTGCCCTGCAGAGGAAGAAAGGGAGGGATGCAGGCAGCGAGTGAATGAACAGGACAGAAAAATAAAACATGACAAAGTGAGAAATAGAGAGAGAGATAGTGTGCGTGACAGTACAAAGACAGCATTAAGATTTCATCATTCTTTCAAACGCTATTGTTGAATTTCGGAGTGTCTTTTTTTACATTGTCTGCACATGAAAGAGAGCGACGGAGACAGAAAGAAAAGCACAAGGAGATTTGAGGCAGGCTGGTAAAAATCAGTGCCATCTCCTAAAACAGCTTCTACTTTCACTTTTTCTCTTTATTGTGCCATTACTTGCCATTGCATTCATTGTTTCAATGTTCAAAATCTGACTTTTTATACAGTATTTTATACAGCTGATTACTGTTACTGATTCAGCTCTAGCCCAGTTTATGAAAGCTTTCACATTTGCAGAAATTGTTGATGTACGCATTTAGTGTGAGGTGGTCTTTCCTGGGTACAATTCTATTCTACATATTTTTTATTTCCAGCAGCAGCAACATCGGACAGCTTATATGTCAGCCAATAAATAATAAGCAATTGCAGAACAGAAATTCCAAAGATAAGTTTAAGGTAATTTTTAAACTAATTTAATGCTCATAATAAAGTTTTGCTCACACCTATTATTATTTTAGACTATTTAATTTTAGTGTTTGTCATAGTTAAAGATCCCCTGCAGACATGTTTTAAAACATGTAAAAAAAAACAAAAAACAACTAATTCTTTTGTGAATTTAGTTATTTTAAAGACATGCCAGTTTATACAGTATATGTTGATAACGATTCTTTAACAAAAACAACGTATTGGCTGATATATTGTTATCAGAACTCTTAAATATAGATGTTAGTATCTGCCTCAAAAATCCTGTTTGGCTCAGGCTCTATTATGAGTTCAATGTGCTTTACTTTTGCTAACCTCGATGTTAAGCGATTTGATTTTGAAAAGTGCTACACCCATAAATGTAATAACACTACAACACTTACTACCATCATTAACAATGAACAATAATTATTTTTCCTTGATACCGTATATTATTATTATTAAGTGGTCATTGCTGTGGTGGTCTTGCACCGCAAATCCTGAAGATGAAATCACACGTGAAAAAAGTGAGAGCTATAATGGAAGAAAAGTCTGGTGAGTCTCAGACGGTTATGTTCGACTATCATTATGTCCGTCTGTGTGAAGACTGTAATGTGGTTAGTGTCACCTGAAGGCCCGGTGGACTGACGATCAGGAGTGAAGAATGAGTGGGACTGGGCTCTGTTCCTTTCTCTAATCTGGTCATAATGAGGCCACAAGCTCTTCTCCCACCACAGCAGATAAGACAGTAATTGTTTAAGTGTTTTATCTGATGTGGGCAGCGGCCATGCAGAGGTAGTCCGTTGCATACTGAGTCATTGAATCACCACACAACTGTACAGGATAGCCACAAATGGATTTATAAGAATTCAGATATACTAGCACAGTCAAATAGGTCAGATGTACTTTAGAGGTAATACATGGTGCCGGATTACATATATTTCAGTAATGGTAAGGCAATAAAAAAGGTTGTATGTTAATTTTCCCAAAAGCCTTGACTTTGTCTTTAATAAACATGCAGAACTAGAAGAGTGCATGAAGGTACGAACAGGGAATGCAGGGCAGGTTGTGTGTCCAGCGTGTATGCATGAGAGAAGTGGAATGAAGGGAAGAATGTTTCTTGTATATGAAAGTCTTAAGTTTTCTTATTAAGAAGTATGCAAAGTTTTTAATAAAGTGTTTTGTATAGTATAGTCTCAGTTTTCTTTAAGATGCATAGAACAGTGTAATGGTATTTTAACAGTGTCCTGGGTTCGCCTAACTGTATAAACTTAATAAGGAAGCTATTTATTTAGAACATTTTGTTGTAACACACCACGCAAAATATAACTCCTCCCTACTGCTCTCGTAAAAGTTTTTAACGATATATTTTTAGCAACAGATGCTAGTGACCTGTGTGGCCCTTGTGCTTCTGGATTTGACATCTGCCTTTGACACTGTGGACCATGAAATTCTGGTCTCTCGTTTAGAGCGATGGGTGGGAATTACAGGCATAGCCCTAAAATGGTTTTAATCCTCCTTGAAAGGTAGGACATTCAGTGTCAACTGTGGTGACTACAACGGCGCACCTCTCCTGTGGCATCCCGCAAGGCTCAATTCTAGGCCCTCTTCTCTTTTCCCTTTATCTCCTCCCACTTGGCTCAATACTTAGGAAACATGGCATCTCTTTCCATTGTTATGCAGATGACAGCCAGATCAATGTACCTTTGAGTAAGGATGACACTCTCAGACCATTGTTTGCATGTCTAGAGGACATAAAGGCTTGGATGGCTCTCAACTTCTTAAGTTTTAATGAAAACAAAACAGAGGTGATGGTTTTTAACGGCACCCCTGGGACTCACTCCCCCCCTCACCTCGATCTAGGCCCCCTAGCTCAGAATGTCACGCCAACCATCACTGACCTAGGAGTCAAAATTGATGCCGATATGAAACTGGATAAACACGTTGGGTTCGTGGTTAAATCTAGTTATACACGCCTTTGTGACTACTAGACTGGATTACTGCAATGCACTATTCGTTGGGATGAATGGATTGTCTCTCGCCCGTCTCCAGATGGTGCAAAACGCTGCAGCTTGTCTTCTAACAGGAACACGTAAATATGAACACATCTCCCCAGTTCTATGCTCACTCCATTGGCTACCCATTCAATTGAGGACAGATTTAAAATTTCTTTTACTGACTTTTAAATCCTTGAATGGCCTTGCCCCCCCTTATTTATCTGAGCTGCTTCATCCTTATACACCCACCCATTCGCTCAGGTCAGTTGACAAACTTCTCCTGAGAGTGCCTAAAACCCGTCGCAAACTTAAAGGGGACTGTGCTTTTGCGGTGGCAGCTCCGAAATTGTGGAATGCCCTTCCTCTTAACATTAGACAGGCTTCCTCAATGTCTGATTTTAAAACTTGTCTTAAAACCCATCTCTTCCATCTGGAACACATTTGTTAGTGTTTTAACGGTATACATTATATGTATGTGATAACCTGTAAATTGATGTTTGCTTTTTTTTTTCTTTCTTTGTACAGCACTTTGTGCATCTTCGTGACTGCTGTTAAAGTGCTCTATAAATAAATTTTGATGGATTTTGATTGATTGATACTTCCATCTCCCCTCCAAAACAAAGAAGTGTTGAATCTCACTCGTTTGTCCCTATCAGCTCCCCAACTATCAAAAAAAAAACTGATTTATTAATCTTGTATTATGCCTAACTTTAGAGGATCGTAGGTATGAAATTAATCTGCAGATGCTCTGGTTCAAGATGATGTCAGGCCATGACGAAGGCCTAAAATGTCATCTGTAAAAATTTAGGTAAGCTTTGTTTTTAGCTTTGCAGATTGCCGGAAATGTTTTATGCTATGTTATAACCATACAGTCTATGGTTATAACGCATATCATAAAATGTTGAATTCTGCTGAAAAGGCGCAAGTCTAAACTTTATGACACGCTCAGTCAAAAAATAGGATTTTCAAAAATTGTAATTCACTGCAACCACGAAAGGTCCTTGAGCAAACAGTCATAAATGTGCACAGAAAATATTAGACTGATGGATCCAGTGGTATGCGAGACTAGCTGCAGAAAGAGACACACATGACCAAACATGATTCCCTCCAGGCTTCCGGGAAAAACAGTAATTGACCATACGATAAAACTGCGATTGTGCATTGGAGGGTGGATTCTTTTTTCTAGCCTTTCCAAAACCAAACACAAGAACAAAAGTGTGAGGCATAGATTAAACAGTGTTTATCTGCTCTAACATCAAAGCTAAACATTAGCTTGTCTAGCTAACTTGTTTACTGCTTTATACTGTACACTCTACTACCTACAGCTTCAAGGCTAAGGTAGCTTGTCCTCTGAAGTATATCATAAGCATTCTAACAAGGTGTAGGACACAATATCTCTACCCTCCTTACGAAAACAATGTTACTCCCTTATTTCACTGTCTTGTACATATGACCTTTTTGCCAGGGACATTTGCCAGTAACTAAGAGGGGTGGGGCTTAGCAAACGGTCAATTTATCCCCTTTTTTGCAACTGTGACCTCTCAAAACTCAGGCATTTTGTCTCTGATGAAATTGGTAATTTCACTTCTATCCGGTTAATTCCTCATGGTCTGTCACTGTTCAGCTAGCAGATGAGAATTTTTTATTAAGAAATCCTATTTGGTAACTTTACCTTTACTTTTAACTGTGCCCCACTTTTATTCTATATTGCCCTCTGAGTGTCACTGCAGACAGGGACATTAACAAATGTCATTAATCAGCTGCTGTCACAAACACAGAAGATCACTCCGACCGTCCTGCAAAGTTTTCGCTGATCTCAGAAGGTCACACTTTGATTTGCTGCAAATGTAAATGAAAATGATGTTCCATAAGGAGCAGATACTTTAGACAAACTTAATTTTTCATATTTTTGTCTCTCATTTTTTCCCTGGTCAGATGATATATGGTCAAAAAGGCCCAATCACGTTACCTGATGACCTCATGTCTGAAACAGCAACTGACTGGTGGACTAGCACTGGAGACAGCAGTGTTCTGCCATAGTTTTGCAGGATGTGCAGCATCTTTTTTCCCACTGACCCAGAGCCTGTGGCCTGCTTTATTGTCCCACTTTTAGGCAGTGCAGGTAAGGTGTGAAGGTTTGAGATTTTGTTCTATAAAGTATACAATGTACTCTGCTTTCCTAATACTATCTTGCTCTATGAAGCCTGGAGTCAGTGCCTGTACCTCCAAACTCACATGCACCCACTCGCCCTCTGGCCTCCAAGCGTGCCAGTAGAAAATGTCAGATTATGCTCACCATCTGTCTTGTTCATATGAGGTACGACAGCAGACAGCTTAAATATCCTTCCTTCTAAGGCAGTGTGAACGCTAGCGACAGTTGAATAATTGCTAAGCCATCATGATTATGGCCGAGCCTGAAGAATGTATTTGATGAAGAAGCTAATTTTCATTTTTAAGAAAAGTCTACTTGCTGATATACCCGCGACGCTGACTGCAAAGGACAATTTAGTTCTGTTTCTTCCCAAAGCTACAGACAAACTCTGATTTGGCCTTTAGTCGACCTCAGAGTTGAGCGGAAATTGGTTTTGACAGGAATGGAGTTTTCGCGCTGCCCCGAGAGCGTGCTTCATTAGCATGCTTCATTACACAAATGCAGAATAGTTTTGTCAAGTACAACTTCATCAATTCACACACAATGGTACAGTAGAAGTCTATTTTCAGAGTGTTGTTTATCACTTGAAATCCCCGTGGATGGTAAACTGTAGAAGGCAAAAGTGTCAGGTGAAGGAGATGGAGGTGATTTTTACTTTCAGACTGACATCGTGGAGACTGAGCACAAGAGGACGAGATGCAGCTGTGTGACAGAGAGAGAGGAGGACAGGTAGATGGTGGGTGGAAAGAGAGGCAAGGGAATCAAAAGAGAGGATGAGAAGAGAGGAAATAATGAGACAGTAAAATGTAAAAAGGGTTGGGGAAATTGAGCAAGCAAAAGAGATGAGAGTAAAAAATGAAAGGGATGAAGAGAGAAAAGCATCCTTAGCATTTAAATGAGTCACGGCAGAGGGCAGACCACCCTTCCCCTCATAGCATTAGGATTCAAGACCTGTAAGTAATGAGTATGGCCACACAACAGATGACTTTCCATCTAGAATATTAAACCTCATTTTATCTTGGTGCCTGCATTCATTACATGGGACCAAAATACATTGCAGCGCATGTCTAAATATTCAGACTTTTGGAGCGCTGCCTGCAATCATATAGTGACTTTTAAAATGATTGCGTGTATAATTTCAGGGTTAATGGTATAATGTGTTAGAGTTGTTCCACATGGAGGCTCATTCCTCACTTAATAATAATTCCCAGAACGCGCCGCGGGTTCGGCGACTCCTTAATGTTATGTCAAAATGCTGCATGACGGAAAAATAATGGCGTAAAGTGCTCGACAGCTACAGATACGTGCTGCTGTGATTGAGCATCTAATAAAAAGTGCCCTGTCAGTGATATCCCATCATGCATTAATGTGAATAAATCATGGGATCACGCTGTATGTTATTGAGCTTTATAGCATGCATGATTCCTCTGCATTTCAACTCCTGTGGATTTCACTAAAGTGGGGATCGCTGCATACATGTACACCACATGTACACACACACACACACACACACACACACACACAATCCTGCGGTGTGTTGCTGGCAACCCCTGGAGGGCTAGGTGGTTATGTGTTATGTAAGGAGCTCAGGAGGAAAGTGGTGGGGGTTTCTCACACACCGCTCATGCTCAGGCTTATCGCCCCTGGGGCTCTGTTATAAGCTTGGTGTGACTGATAAAAAAATAAGTGTGTGTGTGTACATGTGTGTGCGTTAGAAAGACAGAAACTGTGAGAAAAAATGAGCGAGTGAAGGAGGGAGGAACAGAATATATGTTTAAGATGTTAAATATTCACCAGTGTATGACATGTAAAGAAATATAGCATAGCATCTATGTTTGTGTGTTTGCATGACTTGAACTGAGTGAGTCTGAACCAACTTTGATCTTCTTTATTTTACAGTAACAGTTACAGTTTTTTTTCCAGCAACATCCACAGAATATTTCCTCTTTTAGAAAATAAATACACCAACAATTATACTGTGTCCTTAGGTTCATCACCACTGGAAAACAATTATAAACTGTCCACTAGATTGGCCCTCCTTGGTTTGATTAAAAATTTACAGTTAGAATATCAATCTTTTAATTTTTCCCCCAAAATGCATCTACAGCAATTACATGTTGTATCAGTTTTCAAATGAGTAAAACAATCAATACAAAAACAGTAA
The DNA here is from genome assembly GCF_014851395.1 of Micropterus salmoides. Classification (NCBI taxonomy): domain Eukaryota; kingdom Metazoa; phylum Chordata; class Actinopteri; order Centrarchiformes; family Centrarchidae; genus Micropterus; species Micropterus salmoides. Next base: position 13,716,382 of record NW_024043372.1, read on the forward strand.
ATAAAAAAAACAGCTTTCTCTCAGTTGTTGGCTGTTTCAAAGCCATCTCTACACTGTCACAGAGAAACATGATTGGGAAGCATATTGCCTGTGTGTCTGTGCAGGCAACTTTGCTATGGTTGGGATTTGAGGGGGTTGTTCTATAAATACATCTGTGCTAGAGGAGAATCTAGGCTGCACAAACACACAGAGACGCCAACATACAGTCCTGCCACGCACACGGCAAACCAGAGAAAAGATACACAACCCTGACAGCTGACAGACCACACAATTTGAATTTAACTGCCCTGTACAATAACGTACATAATAACTCCTTTCTCCTGAATAGATCACATGTTAGGCATTCGGTGAGGAGGCACATTAGATGTTCCCTGACAATCAAATGCATCAAACAAGTCAAACACAATCAGTTTGCAACAGCCACTCAGATCACTGACAGCAACGCTGACGATCCTGTGGGACACTGTCTTTTGTAATTCGAGTCTCAAGGCCACGACAGGGTGTCAGTCCAACACCAAAGTCACTCTGACACATGACAGCTCCATGGCACTGACATTAATGGGAACCAGGGAACATCACAGTGTGTCATCATCCATTTTGTTCTTTTTACAGATTAGATTCGCAGATCCCTTATTTCTGCATACCTCAAAGGGGGCCTTGTTTGGCACATGTCTGATGATAGCCGTCACAGCTGATGTCATGTGACTGCAGTCACAGCAACGTTAAAATCATCCACTAATGGCCAATATGATCAAACTGGCTAAAATAAGATAAAACTTCCTTTCTTGAAATGCTGCCTTAATATGGCTTTGTTGGATTGAAATAGGGTCAATATTACCACTTTAGGAAGTAAAAATAGTTTCCCACAGGCAATAAAACTCTTAACTATGAGGACATAATTGTGTGTGCTAGTCACACATTGATCCACATGTCGAGCAATGATAAGGAACCTTATGTATAAATCTGTGTGTATAAATTAAAGGTAGAAAACAGGATGGCTGATGTATTTGGTAAATTCTAATTAAAGCTGCACGTTATACTTCAGACAGTGGTGACGATTGCAGGAATCAAGTTGAAAACTTGAGAATGGGAGATGCTAACAAGGTTTTAATTTTCTGTCAATTCTTGCTGTCAACAAATCACCTCAAAAACCAAGAATTGATCCAAAGCCTGATATAACTTACACTTCTGTGTAATAGACCTCCATTGTTATTTATTAAGAAAACTATTAAAAACACATCACTGGGCCAAACTGTTGCACTGTGTGACTTGTTACCTCATTAGCATGAAAACAGGCACTGAAGTGTATTTTAAGTTGAGTCCCCACTGGTGGTGTAAATACTCACAAGCAGCTGAATAGTCCCTAACAAATGTATCACTTACTCCTGTTGAGTAGAAAACGACAATTCCCAGCTGTTTTAAGAAATTACTCAGCCATAAAAAAAGAGAAAAACGAAAGAAAGTAATAATCATGACCATTTTTTGAAGAGTTAGGTCTTCAGTGGGAATTAATGGGCTTGGGGCAACACACACTATAACACTGTTGGTTGTGGCCTTGTCATAGGATTTGTTGACAAAACAAAAATATCGTCAACATTGTCCTTTAACATGAACTGATTGTTAGGGATAACATTTACTAATTGAACTGAATTAACAATGTAATGTTATAGATTGTGTGCATGGGTAAATATAAATTCTTTCTCAGGAGACTTAAGTTATTTACAGTCTGTATTTAGAGACTCTGACAATTTATGACTCTTTGCAGTGGTCTGTAGGGCCGTTAAATCTCAGCTTCAGACAGGAAGAGGCAGACCGGCTTTGTGCTCGGGGTTTTTTGGGACCACACAGAGGAGGTGGCTGAGAAGAGAATTATAGCCATTAACCCTGGTTTGACGGGATGTAATATTACACTACCATATCTATATATTTCATGATAGAGCAAATGTTCTTGGTGAACAATTGAAGAACCATTTATAGATGAAATAACCAGATGGGAATGTGTAATTTTAGCTAATCCAGTGAAATAAATATCTTACAAATTAAGGTACGTCATCACATTCGTATTAAAATGCTGCTCATTTGCAACATTGCCCATGACCAAAACCAGCCACAGATACAGTATTAAAGTGATATCTGCAGTACAAATGGTAAACTAAATTTCTCATGATCGATTACCCAAGGCTAACGCCAGCAGCTCCTTAGCTACTTTAACCTCCACTGTTATAAATGAAGGTAATAACAGTGAACATCTGGTATCTTTTACTACTGCACAGCTCATTACCTGTACACTATCTGCTGCCATGTATGCTACAATATGCTGCTCTCCAGTTTAAGGTCACTCTTTAGTGACTTCAGGATAAACAAGGTCAACCCCCCCAAGTGTGCTGCAACTGAAGGGGCTAAAATAAGAGCTGGTAACACACTCACTGTGGAACAGCACATGAAGACGATGATGAAAGTCCCAATGACTCCTCCAATTCCAACCAACCAGGTCATCCTGAGGAAGAGGATCACTCCGAAGATGTTCTGGATGCACGGCAGATAGACACCCATCAAAGTGCCGAGCTGGGGGGCCTGGAGGAAATGAGGAAAGAACCAATAAGATTGATTTGAAACATGACTGACAAGTGGTCATTATTGTTGTGCTTTGTTTTGCATATCCCAGACATGACTTTGGCGTTTACTGTGACTCAAGTTCATTTACTTATATGTTATAATTTTGAAGATCAGCCAGCTTTCTGACTATAGGAGGTAAATGTGTATTTAAGTATCACTTGCTTATTTGTTCCAAGCCTGAAACACCAGATGTGCTGCCCTATTTGAGTGACTCCTGCTTCACTTTGAGCATCTATGTGAATCGATGAATGTCAACACACCAGCCGTGCATGCTGGGAATCACAGTGGGCACATTTGCTATAGTTTCTGTATGTTTTCTCCAGGAGTCACATGCAAAGAAAACACACCACAGATGGTCATAACGCCGTTAAGGCAAAACAGCAATTTACTTGTAGGACTTCACAGATTGTTACTTTTAAAGGCCCAATTTGTGTAATATGGTGCTTTGGGTTGAAATAGAGTCTCTTGCCACATTACTTGCTTTGTTTATTATTTATTGAGCATTAGCTCAATGTCAACAAATTCTTTCTTTCATTTGGTTACCATTCCTTGTTACGGTTGCAGCTTATATAGATATTTAGGTATATAGTTTAATTTAAAGGATTTCCCACATTGTTTGCTGTAAATCCTTTGTTGATTCCCAGAGTTAGTTAGTTAATGGGGTAAATCTTTTTCACAGCACTGTACATCACTGGGAAGGCACACATCATCGCACACCAGTGACAACAGCAATGGCAGGCGAAAACAACATAGAAAACAAGTGTTGTCGTTTCCCTAGCGAGTCAACCTGTATATGGCTGCTATGTCTGCAGGGTATCGAGCTTTTGCCAAACCCAGCCTTTCTGCACCTCAGGGACCTGTACCTGCTCCCAGAGGGCAGTACAATGAAGTGGTGATTGATGATGTCCTGTGCTTTTGTATTTGCAATGTGTTTGATGGCCTAACAGTACAGGCTCTGAGAGGTTGTGTGTGTGGAGGCCTATAATCTTGGCAGCTGTGTTGGTTATGCATGTGAGTTCGACCCGGTTTGTGACAGAGAGCAAGTTGAAGAAACAGGTGGAGCAGTAGAGCAGGATGGGTTGAACAATACTTTGGTACATCAGTAAGAAGACATGGGGGGCAATATAAGGTCATTTAAGTTTACGGATGGTTGACAGTCTTTGATGGCACTTTTCTTTGAATGTATAAATAATTACTTTGAGTCCAGGAAACAAAGAAAACTTTGAGATCAGGATGCAGCCAGGGGACCAATCTGTTCAATGGATGGATGGATTATTATTTTATTTCTTTACAGGCTTCTTTTTTTGCAGTGGATTTGTTCTAGTTGGTTTTGCTGCAGTGCTGTCCCTGGTGTGGACAAAAAGAGAGCTGCTCTGCGCCTCCTTATACAGAATGAGAATCGGTTTCAAGGCAGTTATATTGAAGGAAATAACTGACACTTTGAGACAGAAGATGTATGTTGTTGCGCATGAGATTGATTAATAGGTTTCTTTTCTTGAAGGTTTTTAGGATGTTACTGATGACTGTGTGTGTGTGTTTGTACGCACTTATTTGTTTGTGTACAGTACATGACTGTGTCCTATGAGTCTACACCAACGTAATGTCATGTATTAAATTTGAAGGACACATCAGCTGACCCTGCACATAATAGAGAAATATTCATTTCCTGCTCAAGGACAGCTTGGCCAATGAAGGGTAATTATGCCGATATCCAGCCATGACCCATTTTACCAAGTGAGAGCGCAGAGCTTAACTGTCACATCATTACATCACGATAACACATGGACAAGCCTCCTCTGCTGTACTGCTACGCTTAAATGCAGCGAAACAGGATGAACAGGAGGCTGATTAGCTGTGGTTTATGACAGTAAAGATTTCATTACACAGGAATATGTCACAGAAATGTGCATATTCCTGAGATTGGACACAAAATCAAGTTGGGTGATAATTCATCTCACATGAGCAATTTCAGCAAAACAGGGATTACTACTACTACTACCTGACTACACACACACACACACACACACACACACACACACACGTGAGAGAGAGATTACCGAATGTGTTTTTTACTAGAGTTGTTTGTTAGATTATTTTAGTTCTTTCTACCAAGAACTAATCTTTTTAAGGATCATATTTACTGTTGAACTACTAAATCATGCATTTCGTGTTCAGAATATCATCAATAAATTAAATGTGTTATTTATTTTAGCAATCATCCCTGTTAACTCATGTTAGTACTAATTATGGTATAAGCTCAATTAAAGGTACCCTGTGGAGTTTTTGATTTGTAGTGCTATGGATCTATTGCCGTTTCTGAAATCAACCTATTTAACTATATATTACTGTCCGCCGTTTTATTTGAGTGGAAAATGTATCGACTAAATAATGTGCTCAAATATTCCATAATGGAACGAAAACAGTAGTGTTTGTGGCATATACACTAATTTCTGATTACAAGGTAGATTTATTTGTCACATTACAACAGGTTGTGGAGAGAAATTGAGTTTGTAACTCTCTTCTGTTACATAGCAGAAAATATACAGTAACATAAAAGCAAATATAAAAATGGTAAACAGAAATAAACTACATTCAATGTAGCAGGGTTGACAATGAATTTGAGTTTAAAAGTCTGATAGCTTGGGGGGAAAAGCTGCTTTGCAGTCTGGTGGCAGCAGAAACGTCTATCTCTCTTCCCAGAAGGCAGCAGGGTGAACAGGCTGTGGCTGGGTGGGTACTGTCCTTTAGTATCCTTTGGGCTCTGCATCGGCATCTCACTTCTCTGATATCACTGATGCTCGGGAGATGGGTACCAATTATCTTCTGAGCTGTTTTAATCACCCGCTGCAGAGCCCTCTGCTCCTGGGCTGCGCATATCCCATGTCAGTTAGTGATGTTTTCAGTCAGGATGCTTTCTTTTTTTAACAATCCCTCAAAGCAATGAAAATTACATGCACACTGATGACACAAAATGATAATGATAAGTAAGTTTTTGAAATCTCAGTTTCCTGCTTTCAGGATTTGTGGTGTGGAAGGGTGGTGGAGCAGTTTGGTGGACCCAAATGCAGAACACTAAGGCTGACTGGTGCAGTTCAGAAATTTATTAAGCAAACAAAAGGCGAGCACACTTACAACTGAGTGGCTGAGTCCATAATCCAAAATAATAGTAGTCCAAGCAAACAAGATGATCCAACAGAAAATCCAAAAAACGAGTATAATCCAAAAACCAAAGAACAAACAGGGAACAGTCAGGTAACAAGATGAGACAGCGCAAACTACAACCACAACCACAGACAGACAGACAGAGAGAATCTACACGCTACAATGACCGGGACAAAACTGAAGGGAAACAAGCAAGCATATACAGGTGAAACTCGAAAAATTTGCATATCGTGCAAAAGTTCATTTATTTCAGCAATTCAACTTAAAAGTTGAAACTAATATATTATAGACTCATTACATGCAAAGTGAGATATTTCAAGCCTGTATTAGGTATCATTTCGATGATTATTGCGTACAGCTTATGAAAAACCCAAATTCAAAATCTCAGAAAATTAGAATATTACATGAAATCAATAAAAAAAAAGGATTTTGAATACAGAAATGTCAGCCCTCTGAAAAGTATAATCATGCATATGTACTCAGTACTTGGTTTGTGGCCCTTTTGCATGAATTACTGCCTCAATGTGGCGTGGCATGGATGCTATCAGCCTGTGGCACTGCTGAGGTGTTATGGAAGACCAGGATGCTTTAATAGCGGCCTTCAGATCTTCTGCATTGTTTGTTCTCATGTCTTTCATCTTTCTCTTGGCAATGCCCCATAGATTCTCTATGGGGTTCAGGTCAGGCGAGTTTGCTGGCCAATCAAGCACAGTAATCCCATGGTCATTGAACCAGGTTTGGGTACTTTTGGCAGTGTGGGGAGGTGTCAAGTCCAGCTGGAAAATGAAGTCAGCATCTCCATAAAGCTCGTCTGCTGAAGGAAACATAAAGTGCTCCAAAATGTCCTGGTAGACGGCTGCGCTGACTCTGGACGTAATAAAGAGACAGTGGACCAACACCAGCAGATGACATGGCTCCCCAAACCAACACAGACAGTGGAAACTTCACACTGGACTTGGATTGTGTGCCTCTCCATTCTTCCTCCAGACTCTGGGACCTTGGTTTCCAAATGAGATGCAAAATTTGCTCTCATCAGAAAAGAGGACTTTGGACCACTGAGAAACAGACTAGTTATTTTTTTCTTTAGCCCAGGTAAGACGCTTCTGACGTTGTTTGTTGTTCAGGAGCGGCTTGACAAGAGGAATACCACATTTGAAGCCCACGTCCAGGACCCGTCTGTGTGTGGTGGCTCTTGATGCAGTAACTCCAGCCTCAGTCCACTCCTTGTGAAGCTCCCCCACACATTTGAATGGCCTTTACCCGACAATCCTCTCCAGGCTATGGTCATCCCTGCTGCTTGTGCACCCTTTTCTTCCACACTTTTCCCTTCCACTTAACTTTCTATTAATGTGCCTTGATACAGCACTTTGAGAACATCCAACTTCTTTTGCAATTACCTTTTGAGGCTTTCCATGATGGTTTTCTGCACAACTGTCAGGTCAGCAATCTTCCCCATGATTGTGAATTCCACTGAACCAGACTGAGAGACCAATTAAAGGCCCAGAAACCCTTTGCAGGCACCAAACTAGGAACTAAGATACGAGACAAGACAGATACTAAGTAACTTAAAGCTGCGGATGAATAATAATAATAAAGGCTACACAGAGACTAAAGCAGAATGATCAAAATCAGATTATTAATGAAACTGGCAGAGAACATAAATAGACACCTAGCAAACAGACAGACCTCAAACATGATGGTACAGAAACTAATACATAAGACTGGAACAGGACTGAAATCAGGAAAATACCAAAACACCACTAAACACCAGCTGACAGATAACCAGATAAACAATAACAGACTACATAACATAAAAAAAAGACTAAAATAACAAAACTGAGAACTAAACAAGGCAGGCAGGCACACAGCGTGACACCTGCTCACTATTCAGTGTTTATTATATAAGGGGTAGTGAATTAGTGAATGCGGGAGTGGTTTTGGTCACAGTCAATGTTTTTTAAGATTGAGTCTCTGTTTTGTTTGAAACTTGCATGTGCATAAGAACACACACACACAAAAGCACATTGATGCGCCAACAAAGGCAGTGAAGAAGAACACTGCCAGAAAACAATCATGGATGGAAACTCCACAATTTAGAAGATAGACTTTTTAAACTCTGAAATATCTATCAACATCAATCTCAGTCCAGTATCGATTGGGCTGTAATGATTTCCCTTTTGTCTTCAGTTAGAAAGTGCATCATGAAATAATGACATGCTTTGGAAAGTACCTTGAACACAGAAGTGGTTATTACTATACAAGATGGAGGATAAAAAAAAGCCCTGCACTGGGAAGTGACAGCAGATGCTGAATTCATAAACCAGATTTTTAATCAAATCATACTGACAAGTGACTGACATCACATGAATAATATTGTGTCTGATGCTACAATATGTGATTTGTTTGGAGAGGCTTGCTTCCCAGCATTAATAATGTACTGTTTGTAGAGAGGAGAATAGACAGCAAGAGCAGGAGAGAGAAACAGAGAGAGAGAGAGCAAGTCCAAACAGGTCTTCCAAATATAATTATGTTCTAATTTCTTTTAGATAAATAACAGAGCAAGAGCTCACACTTGGAACTGAAATTAGTGAGCTTATCGCTTTGGAAACCCTTGATTTTGGTTGTGACGAGCAGTAAATGGTTTAGAAACATGTTGAATCATATATTAAATTACCTGCATATTTACTGAATCACATATTGTGTCATATCATTATGTGACATTACATTAACACAACATGATATAGAGTAGCATGACATGCATGCAGGCAACTTATCATACACATATATTCTGCACCATCTTTGAGAAATACTGAATTCACCAGGCACTATACCTTTTGAAAATGTTCAAATGAACCTCCTCAGACCATTGCTGATGGACGAGAACTGGAAACTGTCGAGAGCTGTAAGTGGAATTGTAAGTCCTCATATGTGTGCACAAAGTCAAACAAAGCAGTGACCCACACGGAAGAACATTCCTCCATAGCTTCTAAAGCTCCATAGAGAACCTTTAACTTGACAAGAAATTGATGTTTGATGTGAATACTGAGGCAGTATAAAAGACACTGAGAAGGTAAAGACTATCTTGTCTGTATAAGCTGAGAGTGTTCAGAATCAGTCAGTCATTTGTTGGTATGGCTATTTGAATGTGTGAAATGGGGAAGTTTGTGAGACATAAGTTGGCAGATCACACGGAAATTTCAATCAATCTTAGACCATCCTCCTGACCAAAATCAGACACAACAGGTTTAAGTTTTCATTTATCACATGTGCAATAAAAGTTCTAAAACACCACAAACTTACATTTTGATGTGATCCCTACTGTTACTGTTGCAGTTTTAATTTATTTGTATTACATGCTAGTACCTTTTTGATGTCTATAATTGTATCATTGTTTTTTGTAATTAAAAAAGACGTTCCACTTGTGGAACAATAAGAGATCTGAACTGAACTGTGTTGCTAATATTCTGTAGGTTTCATATGTTTTTAAAATTATGTTAAAGTGGCAGCTATTTATTTGTGTTTCTCCTCTATAGAGCTGAAAAGTAATCCACAATCTTGCCTCTACAACTTAAACCTCAGAGCAGGGATTCTCTGGACATTCAGCCTCAGAGTGCTTTAATCAAAGCTCCACATCTTTGCCTCCACAGGTTGCAGCGGAGAACAAACCTCGTCCATCTCTGTCACTTCCCCCACTATATGATAATGATTTGCACATTTGTCTGTGGTCTAAGCAATGCAAATCAGTAACTCCCTGTGACTTTGCCCTTCAGTGTGTGGCGGAGAGGATTTTTCATCATCTGCTTGTTAAGGGTCTTAATAAAGGTTTTTAAAGAATACAGAAACCTTGAATGGGCTTTTACCTTTAAAACTACATTTGTATTATCCAAGCAATGTACATTTAGTGGAATATTTTTGCTTCCTATGTGGTAATTTAGGCTACTGGTCAGGCAGTCGTTCTAGTATCACTGTCAGGCTGTATTTCCTCAATTAATCTAAAGGTTAGTTTGAAAATCAAAAGGTGTAAAATTTATTTATTATGCATATTTCAAACATGAAAAAAAAAGGCAGGCCCATGTTTAACCCGTGTTTACAATAACGGTTGACTGAAAACAGTAATAAACTATTAGGATAAAAGACTACATGGATAATTTCATTGGTCCTTAGCTCTTCTGAAAACACACCAGACACACAGTTCTTTTCACCTCCAGATTATTTTTTTTCCATGACTCTCCCACCCAGTAGCAATGCTGTAATTAAAAAGACTGAGTTTCCACTGACAGGTACTTCAGGGACTTGGTGTGTAATATACATTAGCAGTCTGGTGTTGCAGGTAGAAAGGTATGCCAGCCATCAGCACTTTGTTGTGAGACCCAAAACTGCTGCTGCTGCAGAAAGTGGTCTGAGGTCAGTTTGTAATAACAGGTACGTTATTAGAGGAAAGCCTGTGTGCATTTACATAGCGTAGTATACAATAGAAGACATAACACCCTCAAGAGGACGAAGGCTCTGTAAGTCCTTTCAAGGTGGGTGATTCTAATTTAATAGGATTTCTAAAACTACAACAACTTTGTGGCGTTTGAAGTCAAAAAGGTGAACACATATTTTACAGCCTCTTTTATTTTGGCCAATTCTTTTGCAGCCAAACAGATCAAAACAGAAAGAGAGTTGTCTCAAAGTCTGAAAAATAGTTACAACAATGATACCAATTTCTTAAGACTGTTAATGTTTATCAAAAGTAGATGTGAAAAAAATACAGCTTTGTAAATTCAAATAACACATTGAGGATTGACTACAGGATCCCAAAAAAATATAAAATCTTGGCAGAAGAGCTTGTCAGAAAATCTTAAATGGTGCTGTAAAAATGAAGTGTTATGTTGGTCCTCTAATGGTTTCCATACATACGTAGACTTAGAGGAAAGCAGGTTAGGTTAAAGTGCATAGAGCAATTGAACATAATGATTACAGATTATACTAATCTGTCCTAAAAGGTGTGTAAATACTATTCAGTATCACAATAAAAAGGTGTTATGCCCCACAACACAGGAGAGTAACATAACCAAAGTAGGCAATAACCCTCTCCAGACTGCAAAATGTCATTTTCCCTGCCTGCTCTCCCACACAATGGTAAACCACAATCAAGCAGGCCTTGTATGTTGGCCCGCTGTATGAGTGTCTGCAGCAGCTCACAGCTGAGTGATAAATTATAATCCAGATTCAACAATAGGCAGGCTTTGAAACACTGTTTGTCTGCTAGAAATCCTGGGTGTTACACAAGATGTACAGACACAGATAATAGATACTCAGAGGGCTTACACATAGTCTGAGAGCCTGGACATGATAAAACACCTCTGTGGGTTTGGTGAACAGCCACCAAAACAAAAAAAAATCTGGTGATCTAATAGATGCTTCCAATGACTTTATATTGACAAATAGCCTGAAACAGATGAAACGCTTGTGTATGCATTGAATCAATGACCCTGGTCGAGGAAAAAGGCTGGACGTTTATTGAAACTGCCGTTTTCTATTTTTATTCAATTGGTGTTTCATTTGTTCATTTGCGGACGAGGATTGCAGACCCGACCTGCGTCTGCTGTCGTAGATGCACACACACACATGCAGAATGAGTGTCTGTTTAATGGACTGGGAGCCAGCAGGGTGATGATTTCCCCAGGGAGCGGGCCACCGCGAGCAAAGGCAACTCTGACTGCTGCAGAGCCACAGGTAAGCCAGCGTGGCACCACTGAACTAGGAAGGAACAGCTGCACCCCCACAACCCCCTGGGAAGTGCAGTCGACCCACTATATGCATGGCTCAGGTGTGTCAGACGAACAACAGGACCTTTCAGTACATCTGCCGTGGCACCTACTTTTACTAGATTGACTGATTCCTGCTGCCCTACCACTTACCACTAGCCTCTCACCAGGCTCGACCGCTCTCTCTCTGTCTGTCTCTCTCTCTCTCTCGATCGAGCTGTGACGTGTACTTGGTGGAGCCTTGAAGCCCACCGATGCAATATCCAAACACCCTGGCATTGCATTGGTGTTTTAAAAAATCAGACTTCCTACACTATCGCACATGGGAGATCCAGTGTAGTTAAGGTTAGGGAAAGATTATGGCTATGGCAAATAAAATATAGTCATGCTATGGTTAGGGTTGAGCATCATTTACACTACTGCATTAAAAGGGCTTATAACCGTACCTATGGTGACATGATTTAACCAGAAATACATAACAAAAACTGATGGCTTTGTAATTTCAGACATCTTGGCCAACGATTTTACAAGTCTTGCTTGCTACAATACAGGAGCATAGCAACCCAAAGTTAAGTTTAGGGAAAGATTGTGGGTATCACAAATAAAATATGTTTACGGTGTGTTTAAGTTTAGGTAATTAACTACAGTCTCCTGCATGAATGCCAGATGCACATGTTCCATCCACCGCATCACAGCATTAAGAGCACACTAATTCCTTTGTTGGCTATGGACTTAAATCGCGCAAAATCACTATCGGTTATGGCAATTATGGTAATCTAGGTTATCTAAACCTAACCAATACGTTTTAGTAGAATCTATTGTTGTTGTTTAGTTTTAAGAATTCAATGCCTTCATTCCAAAAATCTTGTATTTCTACCTTGAAAACCATAATTTCATACTGTTTGTTTAGCATACACTGTATTGAATCATTGTTTTCCTTTCCTATGGATATCTCCTGAATTTGCTGAGGCTAGCAAAAACAGGCACTTTCTCTCTGCAAGACATTTAGAGTCTGGAGAAGGGAAGAGTTAAAAAGGGAAGGGGAAGCAACTTAATCTCCTTGGATAGCTGCAGGGGACAGAAAATGAAACAGGGCAGAGGAGTAGGGGTATGAATACGAGGAGACTACATACATCTGAAAGGAGTTGCAGGAGAGAGGAAAGGAAATGTCCAGACCCTCAGGCTTTGGGACACGCTGCCAACCTGCTTAGGCTGGCAAAACCAGTGTCATCCTTTCAATCACTTCTTACATGAATTTTATACACTCGCCAGCAGGACCAGAATCTGCTGCACATTGAAAATCCTCTGGATCTGTGTTTGAATGTTTTTAATTCCTTGTCGGAGCTACACCTGTCTTTGTAGGCCAGCTGAAAGCAATGTTCTCTCCATTTTCTACAGTAGATTAATGGCATTCCACCAATACTTTATCAATGCACATGATTATTAATTAATCAGTCAGACACAGGAGCAGTTTCTACCCACAGCCGATTACTTTGATGTACAGTTAATGCCAGACACACAGTGTCAGGAACTCACTGTACAATAACCCTGACTCTTAACATCTACTTCACCTGTATAGCATTTCATTGTTATAATTCAGTCGCTGTTCACATTGTATATACTGTATATATATATATATACCTCATATCCACCTACCTCATGTAAATAAAAATACCTGCACAAAAACTATTTATTCCAGCATCCTTTGCACTCTGCTCCATTGCACTATTGTCTAGATGTCAACAAATGTTGTTGGTTGAGTGTATGTGTATATCTGTACATGGTAGTTTGTGTCTGTTTTTGTTGAGCTTGTTGTTCTGTTTGTTGATGCTTGTTCTGTGTATGTACATTGAGAACAATGTAAGACCGGAGTCAAATTCCTCGTATGTGTACACATAACAACAATTAACAATGATTCTGATTAATACACCAAAGTAATATATTATGCAACACATTCTTGTTGGATTTCTCTATCTTATTTGGTAAGAACAACATGAGAGAGGTAAGGAATCTATGAGGGAGAAGAGGAGGAAACAAGGGAGATCAGACAAGACAAGACAGGCGAGAGGAGATGCGAGGTAAGGAAAGGAAAGGAATGGAGAGGAGAGGAAGAGGAAGAGGAAAGGAGAGTAGAGGAGGGGAGAGGAGAGAAAAAAAATGGAAAGGTGGGGAGAGGAGGTAACAATGGACGAGAGGGGAGAGAAGAGGTAGGAAGAGGAGTAGGAATGAGAAGAGTGGTGAGGAAAGGAAAGGAGAGAAGAGGAACGGAGGAGAAAACAAGGGAGGAGTGGAAATGGCAGGAACGAAGAGGAGCATGCACACTTTCAGTTTTATTACCGTGGAGGCATGAAGTGGAGGGGCGAGGCGGAGGGAGGGGGGAGGCTAATGACAGTGAGGGAGGCAGACTGGGAGCTTGTAACGCCATCTACACGCTCTGCTGGCCAAACAGGAGCAGATAGGGCAAATGTGTTTCTGCTCAGGTGTGCTGAATTATTAAATAGACAGCGAGAGGAGAGGCCAACGAACATCAGCCTCCCAGACCAGCTGTGGATGAACCAGTCACTCAGCGGTCACCACTGTGTGTGTGTCTGTGTGTTCATGAGTGTGTAGAAACGTTATCCACCAGTTATCTGTAAAACACTGACTTGTCCTCTGTGGTGCTGAAGGCTCACCACCTTGAAAGAGGGTCTACATGTGTTACTAGAATATTCTAGGTTAAAAGACTCCACTAAGCCCTTGTGTGTTCCCACCAGTTGTGAAACCTCTATTTCGGCACACTATCAGATTCAAGGCTAAAAGTCTCCACAGTCTCCACTAATGGACATGTGCAGCTGAACTGAATCTCGTGCTCTGTGAAATTCAGGTCAGCAGGTACCTGGCTTGGATTTGTGCAGGACAGGTGAGATGAAAATGCATTCTACACTGCAAAAACCTACAAATATGCAAACTAGTGTTTAATCTAGAGAAATTTGATGGTAGGAAACAAAAAACTGCCAAAAAGGTAAATCATGCTACTAAAAAACATCTTATAGTAAAAGTAAGTATAAAAAAAAGACCCCACGGTACTTTAAGTTATTTAACTTTTCAAGTTCCTAAAGGTGGATTATTTGTTTTTTAATTCAGCTCAATCAAGTTTAATAATGTAATGCAAATGGTGCTTGACATGACACCTGATCTTGGATAAGAAAAAAAAAGACTGAACAGCAAAATAAGATATTTCTTGAACTGAGCTAAAACCACAAGTCGGTGAATCCATGTGACAATCAGCAACTTTTTTTGATAATTGATTATTAGTTTCAGTTAATTTTCAGCAGCTCAGATGAGAGGATTTGCTTTGCTTGTTATGTATGACTGTAAATTAAATATCTTTGGTTTTTGGAAATTTGCTTGTATAAAACAAAGACACCTGAAGGCATCATCTTGGCCTCCTAGGAGCATTTATTTTGTCATGATCTTTTCTCAATTCATAGACTAATGATTTAATCACTTAATCAAAAATATAATCAATAGATTAATCAATACTGAAAATAATAGTGATTTGCGGCCCTACATTGTAGAACAAAAACCTCCACTAAGCCCATTAGCCTGGTGTCTCTTTACTAAATTGACAAAATGTGTGGTGTGAAATTCCCGTTTAGCTGTGAACTCATGTGCACCCTGCTGTAATATAACATGAATTGACATTAATCAGGGTACATCCTTGAGAAGGCTGCTTGTGGGAATACTGATCCGATGCATCTGTCTAATGAGAGAGGGAGGGAGTGAGGGTGGGAGAGTGAGGTCAAAGCAAAGAGCAAGGATCTTAAAACACCTAGAAGGGAAACAACTTTTATGTGTGGGAACATTACGCTGTTAAAATGCAGGGATGGAGAGCGTATGGAATAATATTCCTTTAATTCTTGGCAAAAGCACTAATCTAGAAAATTAACTTGAATAAAAGTAAAGAGTTTCATGGTTTGTATTGTGTTAAGTTTGGTCAATGCACAAGATGTTATACAGCAAATACTGTATATGTTGTGTTGAACTACTGACACTGAAGGCCAAGCTAGAAGTTACTCAATTACTAAATTTTATCATCCAAACAAACAGCAAGTATCTCTCATAGAGACATGGTTCAGAAAAAAGTAATTTTGCCTTCTCTCTCCAGCAAGGTGCACTACTGCAAAGGTCTTCCCATAAAGATCATTAGACAACAGCAACACATTCAGGACGCAGCTGCCGGATATCTAATAACAACCAGGAGAGGTGAACAATTTACTCCTGTTTTTAAATCTTTCTAAATGGAAACCACACTGCCTTCCATTTAGCTTTAGAGCAGATTTTTAACTGCTGCTCGCTTTACAAATCACTACGAATCAGAGCCGAAATACACTATACAGAGTATAAACCTAGCATGTCCCACAGATCTCTAGGAGCCATGTGTAACACGTGGAGGCAGCGCTGCAAGTTGTAAAGAAAAAAACTCTCACATAATAGGTGCATAATAGGTTTGACTTCATGCGGCGCTTCGCAGCGCTGATATAACGTGATGCATGCTGTACTTAGGGCAAGCTGGTTAGAAATTTTGTTAGACTTTCGCCAGCGCCGCAAAACGTCACCATGTCACATGACATTAAAGCCTCACGGGAGCAAAGTGGCTGTAGTTTTCTGAGTCCGGCAACTGCAGTTGCTTTTCTCTGGCTGCACCAACTTAGAACCACCTTTTGCCTGATCTGCTGGCTTTTCTCAGCGGCTGCAGAGTTGCTGCACATCCAGCAGGGAAAGAGCAACATTAGCATTCATTTGGAGTCCTGTATCTGGCCACCTGGTGAAGATAAGTCCAATATTCTGTTTTCAGTCTCCACCAACTCCTTTTAGCTGCTAAATGCTCCACTATGTTCACCAGTTAGATGCTAAGTTTGTCTGCTGTTTGGTGCTTTGCATTTGGGTTTTGTGTAGGTTGTGGCAACAGTGCACAGTAAAGTTGCAAACCAAAACAACGAGCTGAAAGATGTTAAAATGCTCCAAATACCTGAGAGGAATTGCAGAGTCAAGCAATAATTCTCTGCAAACCCTTTTTCTTAATCCACTGTTAATATAAAAATATTGATTCTATGCACTTTATGTGTTGTTCTAATGCATTTCTTTGCCAAATCGCAGGCAGATTAGCTGTGACTGGTTTCCATCTTAACCTGTGCGACCTCCAGACTGCTCCCTCATGTCACATGCCAACCAAATCTCTAATCTTGGCTTTCAGACTGCTGCGACAAAGAAAGCCAGCTGCCTCGCTCTCGCTCTCTCACAACTCACTCACTCACCCACTCAAGGGACCGATGATGAAGGAGAAGGAGAGCGAGGAAGGGAGAGAGGGAGTGGAGCGAGAAATAGAGAGGGAAGGCGATAGGGGTAGAGAGAGAGAAAGAGAGGGAGAGGGGTCGCTGTGTGAGCGATAAAAAACGCCACAGGCTGCCTTAATGAAAAGCCTCTCATGGCGATGGAGAGATTGCCTGTGGAATGGGCTGCTGATTGGAGAAACAGCTGCTTGGTGTAGCGTGCAGACTAATTAAAGTATTGACAGGGTTGGGGTGACAGGGGAAGATTAGACCTGCTCCCAGGGTTAGCCGAGCTGAGGAGAGCCAGACCAATACACCTCACATCTATGAAAACTGGGAGGGCTGGGATGACGGGGGAATATACGACCAGCAAACAATTCCAGTATAAAGCTTGTTTAAATGTTACATCTCTTTCTAGAAACAGTGTCCCCCATTACTCTTGATAATGCACAGATCTCACAATCATCTGTTTTAACGAGGACTGCATCTTCAGTAGAAAGCAGAGAGAACTGTGTGCTTCTGTAAAAACAGAGGTTGCTGTTGCTGTTTTTTTAATTTGCATTTGTATTGGGCTGGAGGCAGAAATCTCAAACACATATACAGATTTCCAAAAACCATTGCAAATAAAACCAAAACTCTCTGCATTGCTAGATACATATAGTTGCAAATGAGGAAATATAGTGTTTTATAACATTTTTGCTCATTTGGGGGAACTGACATTTCAAATATGACATGTTACTGTGGTTTAGCAGCATGTTTTCTCCTTAAATGGATTGATGAGAAACTGTTTGTCATCCAAAGGGGTTCTGCACATCCTTATCCATCACGCTGTTTCATTCTTGTGCTTAGACATTATTCTTGACCTTAGAAATAGCAGTTTGACTTAAAATTCTTAGTTACTTTTTCAAACGGGGCTTGGGTTAAGGCTCGTAAACAGCGGCAAATCCCACTGTGAGGCAACAGGCCGTGTCATCGGCCTCCGCCTCCGCACCCCCCTAAGGAAACGCTTCACCAGGGGGTGGGAGAACACAGTCCTGTCCCCGACGCCGCGGCATCTCGCCCCGTTCTGGCCGGCTTGCTGGAAGACATCGTTCTTCTTGTTTTCTAGCTGGAAAGTCTTTTGCTCTTTAGACAGCTCCGTGCTGAAGAAAAATGGGAGCCGATGGCTGGGTCTCACCGTTGTATATATACAAGGTGCGGACGTAGGAGAGGCCCACGCTGTGGGTGGGCGTAGACTAAAATTCTCAGTGCCACACAGGCACGCGGAAGAGGTAAACCCAATAATGATAGCCTTTGAGGGCGAAGCCTATACGAAATAGAACCAATGTTAGCTAAGTTGTGGGTTAACGAACTGTTACTACAGTTGCTGCTCCAAAGCTAACATGCAGAGGGGAAGAGATGGTCCAAGAGCCCGCACACCAGCAATACTCACAACTCTCCTGTGCTACTATTGCTAACATCACAACAACAGCATATCTTGGCAAACCAATAAGTAAGTTATTTAACGTTACCTAACACACACACACACACACACACACACACCATGGCTAGAAAGGCTGCGATAGTGTTGTGTTGTTTTACATTTACAGAGCCAGGGCTGTGGACAAACGGCAGATTTTTTTGCAGCGCACACACTGAATAGACAGCTAGTGGACCGTGAGGAGATATTTGCTGAATTTGACAAAAACACATGTAGTGGATTAGAATTGCATACCCCACCTTTAAGCACAGCAGCGCTTTTGTGCATAATGTTAATGTCAATGTGCAACATGCTGGACTTTAGCAGGTATAATGTTTAGCCTGTTAGCACGCCAACACTTAATAATTAGCAGTAAACAAAGTACTAAATAAAGTGCAGCTGATGGGAAAGTTATTCGTTTTGCAGGTATTTAAACGTAAAAGTATTGGACAAATTAAAATTCTGGCCTGATGATGGTATTAGATGAAAAGTTAAGGGATCACCAAAGTTATAAAAGGTGACCCTGAGGGGAACATGTTTTTAAATTCCATAGCAATCCATTCAGTGCCAATACATTTCCTTCAAAACCACAAACAACCAAAGTCAGAGACTTGCATGTCTGCACAACATTTCACAGCAATCCTTCCAATAGTTGCTGAGATACTTTAGTCTGGATTAAAGCCATTTCCATCCCTAGAGTCATGCCGCCAGTGTGACAACAACTGAACCATCTCCATGACAAATAAGTAAAATCTGTACGCTGATGAGATGTGGCTGAAATCTCTAGAAAACCAAGTAAGTGGACCGTATAATGAGAAAAACAAATTCTCCATTTGTATGCACTTTAACTGTCTGTTTGTTCATGATGTTATTGTCATTATACTTTGTATACAAATTTACACATTCAGAAATCAATTCTGTTATGAGGTCAATTATACTTATCATCCTCATCTCCACTTTCATTTCCATTTTTTTTTTCATTTAGTATCCACTGTGTATCTACAGGACTATCTAGATTCACAGCTGAGAAAGTATTATTATATCAGATAGGTACACTGGCAACCAAGGTCATCATCAATGATTTGCTTCAAAGTGAGAAACAACATGGAAAACCTATCTGAGAGAAAGTGAAACAGACTAAGACAAACGTCATAGAAAAGCTGTCCACCTGCTGTGGCCAAACTGTGTTTTAGCCCACATGGTCTGAGTATGGAGTTACACAGTTTTAAACGTCACTGTGAAAAATGTAAAGATGCCAATCAGTGCATTTTCCCACAAGTCTGTCACACTAATAACTTCTCTCATTATTTGCATTACTATCATCATTATCAGCGTCTCTTTTCATTTGAGCTTTGCAATGTCACTTCTCGCCTGGCTGCTAAAACCACGATTTCCCAAAGGATTAATAATGTAGCTGCCTGTCTGTCTATCAAGTGCTGATGGGAAAAAAAGCCTGAAAAGTAAACTCCTTCCTGCTGACATCTCAACACCCAACAGCAGAAAATACCAGGGGATGATGTGGAAGGAACTCATTAGTGAGTGGCATTTAAGATGCAATCCAGTAACACGAACAGGGGATTTATAATACCAACAGAGAATGATTGACAAGTTCTAAACTGGTGCATTTTTTCTTTCTCTCCAGTGAGTGTGTTAACAAAACAATCAAAAACTCTGCTATTAGCGATTCATGATGTAATCTAACGGAAAGTACAAATCTATATTTGGTAACACTTAATGACCATCCCTTGGCAACAAGCATAACAACCCTTCCTCAGGTGAGTAAGTTGTCAAGGATGCGCAATAAATAATATTACCGCAGGAAATTTATATCCACAGGAAAGTGATTTATTGATGCACACTGCATCGGTAGGAGTCTGCTTGGTCTAATTTGATTTGAGTAATTTGTTTTAGAAGCAGCCATGTGTTAAAAACTAAAACCCTGCCCTTTTTGTGCGGAAATCTTAAGCTATCATTTCAACATTATTATTTATATAATATTCAATACAATCATTAGTCTGTGCTTTATGAAACTGCAGAAACTCCTTTGGAAAGCTCCAGCATATGTATTTGATAACAGTACACTGCTTTTAAGCACACTCTAAGTATATTTAAATGTCAGCAGTTACAAGCATTATAATGCATCATAGAAATTATTATACACAATGACCCTAAAAAAATCCATTAGTGGTTTTGTGTTTAGTGCAGCACACTTAAAACTAATTGTTTGCAGTTCAGAATGATTTTCAGTAGAAACAGGTTTAAAAACAAAACAAAAAGAGCAGGTCATCTTCTCCGGATTTTTACCCAAATTGTGCGAACATCAAGGTAAGAGAGTTCCATAGGCGGGGGGCAGCATAACTAAAAGATCTGGCACCCATGGTATTTAGTCGAATCCAAGGTACTACAAGAGAAATTGAAGATGAAGATCTGAGAGCATGTGAAGGGGTGTAAACATGGAGAAGTTGTGTAAGGTGTTGGGGTGCAAGATTATGAAGTGCCTTATAAGTAAGTAGCAGGATCTTAAATTCAACTCTATACTTTACTGGAAGCCAGTGCAATCGCTGAAGAACTGGAGGAATGTGCTCAGTATAAGGAGTTCTAGAAAGAACACGAGCTGCAGAATTCTGAACTAACTGAAGCTTATGTAGCAATTTGGAGGGAACACCTGTGAAAAGAGCATCACAGTAGTCTATACGTGAAGTGACCAGTGCATGAATAAGAACTGCAGTATTATTATTTGAAAGAAAGGGGCGGAGTCGGTTAATATTACGCAAGTGGAAATATGCAATCCGCATGATATTATTAATTTGAGCTTCAAAGGATAGTGTGCTATCCATGATGACACCCAAACTTTTAACCTGTGAAGAAGGATAGATTACAGTATTGTCAATGTACAAAGAAAGAGCTTTGCAATGTCACTTCTCACAATAAGATCTAGACAAAACAGATCGAGTGCCAATAAGCAAAGCCTCAGTTTTGTTGCCATTTACCTTCAAGAAGTTAGTGGAAAGCCAATCTTTAATTTCAGCTAAACAGCTGGACAAAGATGGTGGTGGGAAAGAATCAGTGGGTTTGGCAGACAAGTAGAGTTGGGTGTCATCCGCATAACAGTGGAAATGAATCCCATATTTCCTCAAAATATAACCAAGAGGGAGCATGTAAATAATGAAAAGAAGCGGGCCCAAGACAGGGGAACACCAGTAGTGACTATAGATGTTCTTGATCGAAAACCTTTTAATTGGATACGCTGACTGCGTCCAGATAGATATGACCTAAACCAAAACAGAACAGTGCCAGTAATACCAATAGAAGCTAATCTGTCAAGAAGTATCTTATGTGAGACATTATCAAAGCAGCTCTCAAGTCTAGAAGGACAAGTATGGAAAAAAGCCCAGAGTCAGCTGCCAACAGTAGATCATTGGTTATTCTGACAAGAGCAGTCTCAGTGCTGAGGACGAAATCCAGATTGAAATTGTTCATACAAATTATTATTAAAAAGATGTTCATGAATTTGAACTGCAATACACTTTTCCACTACCTTAGAGATAAATGGTAAATTTGAAATTGGATGAAAATTATCAAAATTAAATGGATCACCCCCTGGTTTCTTAAGAATGGGAGTAATAATAGCAGATTTAAGAGATGAAGATACAGAACCAGAAACAAGTGAAGCATGAACAATTTTAGTAATCAATGGTGACAGGGCTGGTAAACAAGCTTTCACTAAAGGAGTAGGTAGAGGGTCTAACTGACAAGTCGAAGATTTAGATTTACCTATCAGACCCACTATCTCTGAAGTAGTTGGTAGTGTAAAGTTAAAGAAAACAGAGTTGGGAGGTGTGTAAGTGATAGATTGACAGGAGTCATTGTGAAGAGTACCAGTAAGTAGGCCTAATTGCTGATGTACATTTTCAACCTTAGATGCAAAAAAAGTCAAAAAACGATCACATAAGTCAGTGGAATACATATCAGATGGCAGAGAATCAGGTGATTGCAGAATATTGTTTACCACCAAGAAAAGGGACCTGGAGTTCCCATTACTAACTCCAATTATGTTGGAGTAGTAATCAGATTTAGCCTTGGACAGTGCATTTTTATCATTTCGAATATGTTCAGCATATATTTCTTTATGAACAGTAAGGCCAGACCTGATATATAACCGCTCTAACCTACGGCCTTTCGAGTTTTCACAGGTGCAAATTCATCTAAAATCATGTTCAGTCCATCATTGTAGTATGTAACTAGTTCATCGTAGATAAATCTATTTTATTGGAGAAGATGGCAAGTTCATCAGCAAGAGTAGGCACATCAATGTTCGTAATATTCTGAAATGTGATCGATCTGATATGGACAGATCAGAAACAGTACAATTATAAGGTGTTATACCAGAACAGCAAACAAGATCAAGAGTATGCCCCTTAGTATGAGTGGGCAATGTGTTAAATTGTTGCATACCAAAGCAATCCAAACATGATAAAAATTCACATGTAAATGCATTACTGACATTGTCTATATGAATGTTAAAATCACCCAGAATGATTACATTTGGAGACATGGAAGATAGATAAGTCAAAAGTTCAGATAGTTCAGTTAAGAAGGCATTATTGCTCTTGGGAGGACGGTAAATAGTTGTGAGGATGGTAGGAATTGCACCATTGATTTTTAAGGCAGTTGTTTCAAAAGAAGAATATGTAGACAAAGTTAGCTGAGATACTTATAAAGTATTGCTAGCCCCCCTCCCCGTCCCGTATCACGGGATTTACAAACATAACTATATCCTGGGGGAACAGACTGGTTTAGATGAAAAAAGTCGTCTGGTTTCTGCCATGTCTCAGTTAGACAGAGAAAGTCAAACTTACGGTCAGACAGTAGATCGTACACCATAGGTCCTTTATTAGAGAGAGATCGTATATTAAATAATCCAAAGGAAAAATTGTTTTTACCAGAATCGTTGCCAACCGATCTGGCCAGGTTGGTTAATACACTGTGATCGACAGTCCGTGAGAGCCTCTTCAGTGAGCGTGGTTTAGATGACCAAAAGGTCCGTATTTGACATGAGCCATCAATGTTATAACTCCGCCAAGACCCGAGATGTATATATTTCCGACGTGGTATGTACACAATATCCGAGGGAAGATATGGAGCTGACGGAAGATTAAAAGGCCGCAAACGGAGCTGAGTAAGTTCCCGCCGCCGAATACTGGAGCATCGACCATACCACAGAATGGTATATAGCAGAAAGGACGACCCAGATGTAGTTCATCTGCACCAGTAGCTCAGTGATCTTCATAGTTGATCCAAGGGCCAGAGGTACCACGAAGAACAGTCAGTAACTGGCAGGCAAACCGGCAACCGCAGAAAGCATCAACACGTACCAAAACCAGCGTATAAACCCGCTTAATCAGCGTGGATACACAGGTCGGATTGGCTCCTTAAAATAGTTTAAAACAGTTCATAGATGCATCCATGCATTCATAAGTGCAGGAAGCTTTAGAAGTACTAAAAGGTTTAAAATTCCCTCCCTGAGCAGCGGCAGCTAATAGCGCCAGCGTTCACCCGGAAGTCATCCGTATGATTGATGTACCACAACATAATATCCTGAGTCAAACTATGTTATCTCCGCCATATAGAATATGCCTGTTTACAGTACATACATGAATGTACTGTTGTCTGCACCGCACCATATGTATACATTTATACACAGATTACATTACATACCTTGACGGGTTTCTTGCGCGATGACTCAGCCTCGTTGTTCTCGGCCTCCTCGTGCTCCTTACTACCTTGGGGCAGGTTGGAGTAGTTGGCCAGGCTGCTGAGAAGAGACGACACCATGGGGCTGGTGTCCATCTCCTCCTGCAGAGACACAAACACAAACAGGAAGGCTGGAGTCAGTGTTTTATCAGCGTTTTAAAGGGAAGTATAGAGATGTGTGAGACTGTGAGCTAAACCCACATAGTACAGTAACATTAATATTGTGCTGTAGTTGATGAGTGTTGCCTCAGATCACTGTAGATAAGTTGCTATTTCAGTTGCTTGCAAATTCTCACCCAACTAGAAAACATATAACGTGCTCACAAAGTAAATTGTACATTTTCTGATTTTTCTGATCTTGTTTAATCTGCAAATTTTACTGAGAGCACAATATAAATACAGTTGTGCAAAGCTGTGGCAAATTGCCTCGTTGAAGTTCTTTCCTGTAGCAGTGTGAGATTTGCTTGCATTAACCTGAAGTTCCCACATGCCCTTCACACAGTAATTACCCTCATTAATCGATGTCAGTGCCCCTATTCAATCACTGAATTGTGAGAATGAGTGTATCCTGCTTCTTACAATCATGCCTGCTTGTGTGTGCTAACCAATCAGTGCGTGCCTATGTGTGCGTGTGCAGAATATTGGGCCGTACCTCAAACAAGGCCATGTTCTTGCCGTCATACTGCTGGCTCTTCTCTGCGGCTGCATCGCTGCTGTTGATGAAGGGGCTGCTCTCCTTGGGGTTGCTGTCACCTGGAAGGAACAGATACACAAACTTTTAGACTGGACTGAAATAAAGAACAAAGACGCCAGTTGAGAGAATAAAGCACAAGCCAGACATGAGCTTCTTCGTGTCAAAATAACCCTTTTGTGCACTAACTACAACGTTCAAAAACAGACCGGCTTTTATGCATTCATCAATGTATTATTCAAGTAAAGAAAAACCAAAAAACAGAAAGCTCAAACAGGGCGTCTGCCAGGAGACAAGGGGAGGCTTGTCGACTGCATAAAGTGCCCACAGTCAGAAATGCAGAGAAACACAACCATAACTAATGGAGTGTGCCTTCACAATATGTGCCGTGCTATATATTCCATATGGCCACCGGAGAAACGCAAACTGGAACATCTAAATCAGTTTTTCGGTACACTGACAAACTATGACATCACGAGTTTGAAAGCTAACACAGACAACGAATAAGAAATGTTCAAACACTTGGCAGCTTTTTACCCTCAAAACACACACAACAGTAGAAACAATGTGATGTTATTTAGGTGACAGCTTGCTGTAGGCATCATGACTCCATCGAGAAGCATCTGTCCACAAGTTCACAGACTAAGGGCACGAGGCAAATCTCCTACACATACAAATCTTCAAAGTAAACTACATTGGAAGGGCAGCATCCAACTCTTGGGGAGATTTATTGACCGGACCCTCTGCAAGATCATTGACAAGCTCATTGATTTACAGAAGAGGTTTCAAAATGGATTACAAACAACATCAGATGCTGGTTGATCCATTTTTGCAGTGACTGTTCCACTCATACCATGTGCAGCAAAATGATAAAAGAACACTTCTGATTTCTCTCTTCTTTCCAAAAAACTCACCTAGGCGTTTGTTCTGCCTTTTATTTTTTTATTGAGATGTAGCCACAGGAAGACTTGACTAACTGTCACAAGCAGTTCTACCTTCATGAGTTAGGATTAATAGATTTTGAAAGTTTCAGACATTTTAACAAGTATTTGTTTTGCTTAGAACTGGTTAGAATTGCAGGTGCTTATTGTAATACACATGACTGAGGTAACAAATATCTTTGTCTGTTCTGCTGCTTGAATAACGACAGCTTCATTGTGCTTCTACATCCTGCGGCGGCTCTGTGGGGACGTAGACGGTCCTGCCGTCACTAGTTTGTACCCTCGGGAATGTAAATACCAAAGAGAGGCTACAACTATACTTTTATGGGTGACATGGAAGCTACAAAAAATGTAATTGGGCAGGATTGTCTGTTCACCTTCATGTCTGTAGTATATGTTATTGTCAAATCTTTCAAGTTAAGATTCTTTTTTATTATCGTTACTTGTTCTTTTCAATTAATACATTAATCGTTCAGTTTATAAAATGTAAGAAGAAAAGTGACAAATTCCCATTAAATATCACAATTTGTCCGACGAGCAGAGGAAACCCAACTGTAAATGCTTGGGATTGTTTTACCAGATGAATTGATTATCAGTTTACCAACTGATTTAGCACTGATTGCAAGTGTTGTTTTTAATCAGAGAGACAATGAGAGATTGTAAACATACATGTGTATATACCAGAAGTAACATAGTTTGTTCACATAGTGTTAAAGCAGTGCTGTGACAGTGACAGTGACAATCAATACAGTTGATTCCACTCCTGTTACGTACCATGGCTTTGAGTAAATGAACCACTTCCTGACCAGAATTTTTGCTCTTGTCGAGAAAAATCATTAAATTCAGAACTACTTTATTCACATACAATGAAGGTCTCTGTGGCGAAAGAGTAAGCGGCCTTATTTGCGCCTTCCCCTTTGAGCAACTCTTGAGGGAGACAGCAGATTGCTCTCCCTCTGGCTCTCGGTTCTGTCTTGGACTGAGCACCGCGAGACCAAGTTATTTATAGCCAGGATGCTGCAGCCATGTGCCATGACGTCGGGGCACCACTAACAGCCAGCACTCTGTTCTACATTGACAGAGCAATAGGGCCACTCAGTCGGGGAGTCTGAGAAAAAGGGGCTGTGCGTGAGGATTTGGAGCACGAAAAGAGCAAAAAAAAAGAAAGAACAAAGCAGGCGGGGAGATGTTAATACAAAGAGATGGAAAGCAAGAGAATGATGGTGGAGATGAGAAGATGGAGAGAGACACAGATAGATGGGGCGAGAGCGAATAGTGACAAGGAGAGAGAGAGAGATGGGCTCAGACAGACAAAGACGGGGCAGCCAGACCTGAAATGGGAACCCGCAGAGGGAGAGAGGGAAGAAAGAGACACACTTATGTCTCTGGCTGTAAAATGTAAAAGCTTCTGTTGCACTTAAAGTTAAGCTCACTTTGATCTGCAGGTTAAAATATACACAGCAGTTAAAAGGGAGGCTAGAGCACCCTGCAGACGGTTTTCAGAACACGTGGATTACTTTGTTGTTTGTTTTAAATAATTTTTACTCTCTTCAGACCATGTGAGGATGATATTCCTCTATGATACAATGCAAGACGAATAATATCAGGATTGTTGTACAGGGCAGATGAGCAAAACATCTATGAACACAGAGGAACAAGTGAAAGGAGGGAAATGCACAGTGTGCACATATTATGTATATATAAAAACAGAACACTGAAACCACTCACTGTATGCTAGTTTTCATTTTGTGCCATTGTCCTAGTTCAAAGCACTAGATAAAATGTACATAAAGTTTATGTAGTGCCGAAACAGTACAGTACAGCTCTCTTTTTAATCATCGCAAACTGAATTTTGGGGGATTTGGACTTCTGGTCGTGATATCTCAAAGACTAAATGATGAATCAATTAATGGATTGTAACTGAGAGTAATTTACAGAAGAATCCATAATGAAAATAAATGTTTGTTGTGTGCTCTACATAGCGCCCAGATATTTAACATCCTTAGTTCAAAGTGAACAACTGTTCCATCAGATCACAGGACAGGTTAGTTTTAAATGTTCCTCATACCAAATCTGGGGAAAAGTGGTTTCTGGAACTATGCTACTGGAATGAACTACAAAAGACAACTGAGGTTAAATTAACACATTTTGTTGTAAAGCCCGTTAAGGCAAATTTGTGATTTTTGCTATTTGGGCTATATGAATAAACTTGACTGTTTTGCCTGGCTGACTAGTCTTCTTATATCTCTATTGCAATAGTGATCTTTTTCTCAACAAGATTTAATAAACCTGAACTAACTAATAACCTAACAATGGAACAAAAAATGCTGTGTTTCCTGCATGCACACTAGTTCAGTCAGATACACGTGTATCAAGGGATTTACCATTTACAGCAAATGGTTATACAGATACATTTGCAGTGGGGGAGGGAGCTGTGACTGCAAAATATGTTAGCATGAGCTTAATGAGCAGAGTAAAATGTGACCGGTTTAAATGGCCATGCTGTACACCACCTGCATGAATATGACTGGACATTACAGTCAGCCACACAACTGTTGAATAAGCAAGTGGTGGTTTATCATTTAAGTAATAGTGAATGAGTATACATGTATCAGCACACTATCTTTTATACACAGAGAACTTCTTAAAGGAAGGGATAACTGATCTTATTGAGAATGCACACACACACACACACACACACACACACACACACACACACACACACACACAGTTGTATATCTGAAGGGCTAATGCCCCAAGACAACTTTTCTATTGGATCACTTATCGCTCCACGGCCCATTTCTCCCCATCATCTAATAATTAAAACTCCATCATCAAAGGAATGATGGATACCCCCTTTCTGGAAAAATGACAGTGCCTAAAAGAGTTTTACTCTGACCGCATCCCCCTAGCAGCTTATCCTCATACAATCAGATGGGATCTGTCCAACAATGGCTCTCACTATCAAAGCCTCTCGCTATCTATGGTCAAAATCCAGAGCTTTACTGCTCACTGAGCTTGCGATCCCCTTCGAAATCCTCTACAAAACAAAAACACAGAATCTACACTTTTCTCTCATTGTCTTGTCCATGACATTTTACAGTAGTCGTTTATTGTGAATATCCTGAAACTCACACATGTGCTCTTATGTTTGGGCCCCACTGTGGGGATGTGGTGCGCATGTGGTGTCCACAGCATTGCTGCACTGCCATAATGAGTTTACCTTTGATAAATACAATACAATAAAAGCCTTTTCAACAAATGAAGGAATTCTGTCCACAGAAACACTAGAGGGCTTTTAATCTGAAATGGATACAGAACATTTTAATATTTGTTGTCTATCTGTGTCTGTGACATGTTCTACAGATATAGACATTAAAACTGTAGTGAAATGTGTAATGCTGCTGGTGTGATGTTGATTTGACTGTCAACAGATCATTTTCACTGTCTGTTTTGCATAACGTGGAAAAAATAAGCGAGATGCAGAATCTCTAGATGACGTGTCGCTTCCCTAACCTGTCAACATGGGCACCAAAATGACAGGCAAAAGGTTCTGCGAGGCAAACATGCTGCTCAGGTAAGCAGTGTGGCCCAAATGTGAAGTTTCTAACCTAGTTGGTATTGTGCCAAGTAAGAAAATGAAAGGCTGTGTTTAACTATCTCAATCACTGTATTACTGTTTAATGTCCAAAAACCTCAAAGGCACCTTCTTTGTAGCATGGGACAAAAACACAGGACATTATTTTAATGTTGTCAGTGAGGGGGGTCAAAGTTAACTTAAATTAAACTTTGACCCCCAAATAGGCTGGCTTCCAAAACATGAAGCCAACAGCATTCTGGCATTGACAGTAGAGATAAGTTGATTTCTCTATTAAATAAGATTTGCCAACAATTTTGATAATTTTTCAAGAAAAAAAGATTTGCTTCTTTTTCTCTAATTGAAGAGTTTACTTTGGGCTCTGGGACTATTAATGAGCATTCATCACTACTGCTAATTTCGTCAAAACCAACAGTCCGAAACTAAACAATATTTAGTTTAACATCACATAAGACAAACCGAGAAGCTGAAACTACACAAAAAACAATTAATCGTTTATCAAAATAGTTGCAAGAAAGACCTCAGAGAGATTTTAAAATCTAATAAAAATAATGTTCCCGTTGTTTACCTTCTGATGTAGTGTACTGAGGTGCTGTAGGATTTTACTGCTTTACGTTATTGCTACATCCTATGCTCTACCACATTCATTCATTTCATAAATGGGTAATATAAATATGATCACATTGTGTTTAGACTTGATAAACTGGATGGGAATATGTGAGTGCTATCCATACTAGTGTTTTTCTCTTACATGTTCTGCAGTCTCTGCTTTCTACTGTCTCTGTGAGCTACAGCAGGAGTCAGGACACTTTCAGTGTTTGAGTGTAAATATAACTTTTCCTGCAAATGAGTGGAGATCTGGTCCACTGCTCTCTCTTGGACAATTTTCCAACAGATCTTTGAACAGAGCCACAGAGAAGGTGAGAAGTATTTGACTTTGTTTTATTGATCCTCCTTGTACGGTGATGAGGTGGCGACAGTCACCGTTACTGCTCTCTACAGTCTGCTGTGCACTCTCTCTCTCTCTCCCTGCTCTGTGTCACACTGCCATAGCTGCTCTTTCTCTCTGTGGACTTCAAGGGGGAAAGCCAAAGCGCTAGATGTTGATTCTTGAGGAGCTGACTCAACAGAGGCTCAGGAGCCACTTGTTGGTGTATGTGTGTGTATGTGTTTTTATGGACGTGTCAGTGTGTATATATGTGATCGTGCATATGCTTGGCTCGGTGTTGTACAGCAGCAGAAGAATGGCTGTGGCCAATTAATCTTACTCTGGGCAGGGCAGGCTGGATGTCAGCCATTTCATGTGAAAATAGGGACAAGTGAAATATGAGTATTCTCGTGCTGCTGAAAAATGAGGCTTATTATTCACATCCAAAAATATATTCACAGCTTCTTCATGTATGAAAGTAAACATAGACTCTCCTTTTGGCTGTTAGTCAGACTCACAGCGGAGTAAACAGTGAGTACATGTGCTTTCAGAGACATTTAATTTGTATCCAGAGAGAAATGCTTCATCTAGTGGAAGAGTGAGGAATTTAAATGGAATTAGTGGGATGGAAACAAACAATTAAAAAAAGACAGAGTTGGATTTTCTGGCTGCGTTCCCCGCTATTGTTCCTCGGTGCATCGCCAAATCCAAGCAGGTCATGAGTTCACTCCCGGATTCTCTTGTCTCCTCCGAACGTCACCACAGTAACACATTTATTTCTGCCTTGAAATCAATCCCCCCCCCCCCCCCCCCCCTCTCTATTTCTCTTGGCTGGCTAGCAGAGGAATATTGGGTGGAGTCAGGTGAAGGATTAAGGTCACTTTAATCTAAATTCCAGTCAAATCAGGATTGTAAGTGATTTAACATGTACCCAACATATCCATGTGCAATGCTGAAAAAAAAAAGGTTTGTAAAAGATTGACCCACATGTAAGAGCTTTCAGTTACAATGCAGTTTAATATTATTCATCACAGAGGGCCACAGGAGGATGCATTGAACGTTACACCAAACCATGTGAAATATAAGCCACATAAAAATTCTAGGCAAAACTATTCATATCAATTTGGTTGAAATCAAGGTTGCCATATTAATACAAATACTTTTCTATACTGATGTATCACAATAAATCAGGTGTACTTATCTATGCATCTGTTCTTGTACCTCAGCTAAAGTAACACTTGAATTCCCCTTCATGGGATCAATAATGTTTATCAGTTCTTATCTAAAACCATTATTTTCCTTTATCAGTTATTTGAGGACTTTCTCTATTAATTAGTTAATCCATAAAAAATAGTTGACTAACCATGGTTATTTCTTCCCACGTCTATTTTTTGTCTGACCAACAGTCCAAAATGAGTTAATATAATATAACAAGAAATATTAAACATACAATAGCTTGAACCAGTGAATAGAAACAATTAATTAATAAACAACACTCTTTCTGATTAATTATCTAATAATTTTAACAATAAATTAGTAAACTTGGTGTTTAATGCAATAAAATGTGATTGTCCACTATTGTGCATTTCACTAGACTTCTAATGTGTAAAACACCTAAATAAACTTAAAAAACTAAGTTTGTTAGTTTTTGATTATAATTTTCTCAGAATTTTAAAACAATAATCTGGACTACAGAATTTGTAAAATGATGACAATATGTGATCATATCATGATGATTTGATAAAAGGTCAAGATGATGAATGATAATATTAAATTATTGCCCAGCACTAGACTTATAAATTGGCTTAACCTTTCAAATTCATCGAAACCAAATATACTGCCTCCATCAGCGCAAAGTCAGACTTTTCAATTTGTTTAAATTCCCGACAAACCTATATTTGTAAATACCACATCTGCATGGTTATGACATGAGCATTGATTGTGTTCCCTATCAGCTGTAGACATCTATTTAAAACTAGGAATGGAGGCAAGAAGACGTGATAGAGCACCTGTGTTTTTTTTTTACTAACATGCATTTACAAGTGATTTACAAAAAGCGTAATATACAGAGGAAAAAATAGCAACCGCATATGGTTACATGCCCACATCTGCCCACACACACTGTCATAAATAGATATTCTCTCACTCTCTTCCTTCCTATCAGGGCTCCAGCACCACATCAGAGACACAACAGCCTTGTATAACGGGATATCATGCTCTGTGTTTTCTCCCACTCTCCCCTTTTTATCTCTCTTTATTCTTCTACTCTGCTGCTGCTCTCACCCATAATGTGTTTTTATGGTTATATATATATGTAGGGGACACGTAAAATGTGGATACCTATCTAAAAATACCCCCCCCCCCTCAGTTTTGCTGCAGGACAGGAACTCTGTCCTAATCAGTATTCAGACTGATGCTTCAGCTCAGTATGAATTTTGACATAGTCCCTTCTCTTCAGCCCCTGAACATGTCCAGCAGAGATCCTCCCTGCCGATTGGCTCCTGAGCTGATGGCAGCTGATTGCCTGAGAGTAGAGGGAGGCAGGAGGATGCCTGTGCAATGTACATGACACTGTATAGCAGCTCTTAATATGGAGACTGGGCCTCTGCACATGTCACCGTCTGATGATGAATAGGTAGGTTTTTCCCCTCCCCCGCCGCTGACTTGCCTCTAGCTGTGTACGTCAGGATTAATATTTGTTTAATGGCAAGCCCCTGCAACGCCATCCCAGCAGCACCCTCGCTATCTGACATCCGGTATAGAAGGTGATTGTATGCAGGAGGAGACTGCCAGACAAATAAGACTAAGCCCCCACCCCCCACATTTGTTAATGTCTGACTACCGGCCGATCGGAGATTAATATCTTGACAGAGGAAGATACGCAGATGTTGATGGGAGGTGACAACTGCCAGACTCAACTATAAAATGATGCAGAGAAAAGGCAGGTTGAAAATTTTATTCACTGTATATCATATGGACTTTTTTCTTAAACTCTGATCGCTCAATGACAGAATTCAATTTATTCCTCTGCTTCTGTTTTCATATTACTGTTCAATAATCTGTAGCGCTCATATTTGATAGATAAGAATCTTCTTCTATTTGACACTAACACAAAGATCACAAAACACATCAGTGCTCTTGACTAAGTGTCTTGAATTTCTATACATCAGATAAGAAGAAACAGAGGGCTGGCAGGCACACAAACGGACATCGATTCACTGTAAAAAAAAAAAAAAATAAAAAAAAATTAGATAATAGATCTGTGGCCTTAAACAATGCCCTTAAGATAAACCTTTACCCCCTCACTTACAGTTTCAGTTTGCCTAAATTCTTTCTAAACATTGTTTTACTGCCAAAACGCAGACAAGAGAAGCTCTGAATTAATCAATTCTTTACCAAATGAAATAAAAATTCTCATAAAAAGACACTAAAACTGATCACCACTCAGAGATAATGCAGTAAAGTAAATATGGACATATAACATTATTTATTAAGTTTAAAGGTTCATTGTTGACTTTGGAAAATATTTAGGTGAGCCCTGAACCATCCACTTAGTTATGCTGCTATAGGTCTAGACTGCCGGGGGGACTTCCCATGATGCACCGAGCTCCTGTCTACTCCTCCCACTTTCCATCAGTATGCATCCTTATCCCATTAATGCCTGTTAATAACTTGACTTTTTTCCTTTCCCATAGTTTTGTGCTTTCTCGTCTCCTCTCTCTCCTTCTGTCACTTTCCACAGGTGTTTCTGGCTCGGGAGCTGTGGAGTCTGGATCTGTGGTTGCGGGCTTCCTGCTTCCCCCCCTGTTCTTGCTCGACACCTGATCCTACAATTATTACTATTAGCCTATTATTATTATCATTAATATTATTATTTATGGATTATAATAATCCATCCTACTCACCTAATGGGATCAATGTTGGCTAGCTAGCTTAATGTTTCCTTTTTAAAATTCTTATTCTTCTTTGGCGTTTTATAGCAGTTGGCATTACCGCCACCTACTGGATTAAACAGTGCAAAATATTGTGTCCACCCATCCACCCAAAGTGATTCCATTCACAACTATAGTCCGTCCAGTTATTTTTAAGTTTAAGAATCAAGAGTTAGTCCATTAATAATATAGCAATTTACAGCAGGGGTGCAACTAATGACTATTTTCATTATCAAGTAATCTGCAGATTACTGTGCTGCTACAAGTTGTTGACCAACGGTCCAAAACCTGAAGATTTTCATTTTACAATGATATAAAAACAGAGAAAGGCAGCAAATCCTCACATTGAAGAAGTTGGAACACGCAAACATTTGATGAATATTTTTCAAAAAATTACTTGAAATTATTAATAGGTTATAAATAATAATAATACTTTTCTGTTGATTGTCTAATCAGTTCAGCTCTCATTAAAAAAAGCTTCTGAAACCAAACCTAAACCCTTGCTATTCAGGGAACATAACTATCACACACACACACACACACACACACACACACACACACACACACGAGCACTCTCCCCATAAAAGCTCACATTACTCCATTTCACAGCCAAATTTACTTACACGCTGGTACATCAGTGTTTAAACTTTTAAACCAAAACCCTTCAACTCTCCGCAGTCAAACCATGGCTTGTTTGCCTGTCCAGAAGCCTTTCAGCATGTTTAGTTGAAAGGAAAAGTGTCAGGCAGGCAGCAGGCCGCCTGGTATGAGATGCAGCAAATGACTAGCCGTGTAGATCCAGTAACACTGAGCCCCGGTAGAGCCTGGCTATCAGACTCCCCCAGGTGGTGGGCAGACTATGGGAGAACACCCTGTGTCATGTCAGTCTCCATGCATGCAGGAGGCATGCAGGAGACTGCCTGTGGGAGTAACTTTAGCTTGGTGCCTTCTGCTGCTGTAATTGGTGAGCCATGGAGCCTAACAGGGCTGGAGGGATGAAGGAAAGAGATGAAAAAAAAAAGAAAGAATCGCGTAGGTGTAGGTGAGGGAGTGAGAACGGCAGGGAGGGAAAAGGATTGAGTGGGAAGAGAGGTGAGGTTGGGTAGGATTATACACTGGTGAGGTAATTGGCTGAGGAGCAAAGGTGTCCCACACCTGCTATCTTTTACTTTTTTAAGAACAGCGTAGCCAGAAGAAAGACACAAGGGGCAAGAAGCAGGTGGGAGCAGGCAGAGAGGGGAAGGTGACAGGATGGGAGGAACGATAGCAGCTGGGAGACTGACATATTTTCTGGAGGTCATGGATTAAAAATTCAACCCAACTTATCACATGCCAGGAAGCCAATTTAACTCGGAAACATAATTTCCTTCTTGCTACTCTGGTGCCAGGTCCGGACGTGGAGCCAAGCGCTATCACACTTTTATTACATTTGGCACATTTTTGGACAAGGGACTCCTATAAGAGGGTTCAGCAGCCTGTGACGGGATGGGAGAGAGGTATGTTGGCTGATTCAGAATATGAGAGAGCGAGACAGAGAGAGAGAGAGAGAGGTTCCCATCGCCTGCAGCGAAGTCTTATAGATGGCAGGGATGGTATATGCGATTGCCATGTCTGATCGAAGGTGACAGGACTATCATCTCACCAGGTCTGCAGATATCTGGCTCTCTGATGGAATGCAGTAGGTGTGAATCGAGGTGCAAATTAACACCTGTGTGTCTTCTCTGTTGACCCCCCCCTCACCCCCACCGGCTGTGGCTGTGTTCTCCAACTTTCCACACCTCGACTTCCAAGTCAGTGAGAAAGCAATCTAGCCAAAGCCCAGAGGACAACGGGGGGAGGGGGCAGGTCCTCCTCTCCTCGCTCAGCTCCTTTCCTCATTTTCATTTCATTCTCTGGTCTTCTCCTCTAAGGTGTGATACCACATCCCCGAGGTCTGTGCTCTCCCGCTCCTCTCTCCACTTTCTCTTTCCCACGTCTATCTTTTCTGGCCCTTGTTCTCACCACTCAAGTCTTCTCTCCTCCACACAAATAACAAAGCCAACAGGCAGGCCTGCGGATACAGAAAACCAATCTAAACCACTGGGGTGAATCGCGGTTAAGCTAAGAGATGGAATAAAATGAAGGCACAGGTAAAATTTTAACAATTAAAGAGATAAAATCAAAGGAAAAGGATATCAGAATCAGAAATACTTTATTGATCCCGACACACTTATCAAGGCATAAGGAATAGAAATAATAATAGAAAGTAGGTAGATAAAGAAATATATAAATATAAGAGTATAACTATAAAATATAAAGAAAAATATAAAGGAGTGTGGGTATGTATAATATTTACATTATTAAAGAATTGTCGAACAGTACTAGTGAATAAATAGCAGCAGAATGTATGACGGTGACAAATAAAGTGACTCAAATGTGATCTCTGATGTCCTTGGGAGTTATGTTAATTGAAAAACAGTTGTAGATAGTAAATTCATTATATTTGCGTTTTGACTGTTGGCTGGACAACACAAGCAGCATAATTATGTCACCTTCAAATTGTGTGTATTTTTCAATTCTCATACTTCATAAGCCAAACTAATAATTGATTAATTGAAAAAATATATATAATAAAAACAATCTTTAGTTGCAGCCCTACTTTTATCATCATTTGTTGCCAAGGTTCCCATGCTCTGTTCATATATGTCACATTTCAGTAACTTGATTGGATTGAAGAAATTCCCTAAAAAGTGTTTATTCCATGGTATGTTTTGTTACGGTTTATAAATTAGAGGTCTCTTAAAAGCAGAATAATGGTACTTTGAGGTCTACGCTGTCTTTCTTCATGCAGAACATAATCATAGAGCTGGCTGGTTAATCTAATGCAAATCCACCAAACAGCATGAGACTTTTTATGTGTTTACTGGACCTGATTCTGGTTCATAGGTTGACTTGCGTACTGGGAAAACTTCCACAACCCCAGATGGTTTGTCTGCCTCTTCTGCCCTGGTAAAGCTTTCTTTCCAACTGCTCAAAAATGACAGCAAGGCAGCACTCAGGCACACAGCCGCCTGTCACAATACCAAAAGTTTTCTAATGTTCTTATGACCAAGTGCTATTTGCAGCCAAAAGCTACTTAAATATCTCTATGATACACCACAATTAGTACTTTAGTTGTGACTTCTCCGCCAAATGTGCAGCATCGTCCCACTTCATGCGAAGAGACAGAAAGAGAGACGTATTACGTAATATAGCCAAAAATAACTTCAATGAAACATTTCACCATCCTCCCTGAAAGACAAGGCAAGCTGGCATGGTGGGGCAAAAAGCTGAGGGGGATAAATCTACATCAAACTAATTTGCAAGGAACTAACAGCATAAATTCAGCTGATTTGCAAGGCAACAACATCAGCAAGCAGAGAGGGTCATAAAACTCATGCAGCAGCTCAATCAAAGCTCTGAATAACAGTTTCAACTTGTACTGATCCAGGTTCGTCGTATCAGGCTGTGTATTCTGCATGGCTAACAGATGTTTTTTGTTATCTGACATCCATCCAACATTACTTTTTTCCTCCTTATAAGTTGCTAAGGAGATTCATGTTTTGAGTTTTGTTTTGGGAATTTTCAACATTCTTGCTGTAATGAATTTCATGAATGCCCAAGTGACTGAATTGTCCAGATTATATCTGTTGGTGATATGAAGTATGATGGTCCTGGATCAGGGCTGAGTTGCATCCAACAATCTCTCTCTTAACCAAATTGTGAAATTCCTCAAATCTAAATTATACACTAATCAGATCTCAGATATACACTCTCAGATATAATTTCAGTTAAACTTTCTTGTATTGCCTTCTGTAAAGCAATATTCATTTGTTTTTTTGACCACTGGGCGCAGCAAAGCAAGCAGTTGACAATGCTGACATAATTATCACAGTACAAAATTTATATGGCTAACATGTTAGCAAAGATTTGCCTATTAAACATTTAGCAAAGACAGCTCAAAGAAGGATCGTGTTGTTTAAGGTTCCAGTGAGAAAATAAATTACTGGATTGACAAATGAATGCATTTTTAGGCTGAAAGGTCTGTAATACTCACAGACAGGATTTTTTTACAACTCGCGACAGGCAGCAACTAGTTTATCTTTTGTCACGTTGACCAACAGGTAAACAGGAGAAACACAGACTTCACGTTACAAAGTAATCCACCAACAATGTGCACTTGCATGTATTTGATTGGCTAACACAGTATCTTGCCAGATGATGTGGCATTGCAGCAAAACTTGAGCCTGGTTCAACTTTTTTGCTGTTTGACCCTGCGTTGTTTCTCTAGAGGCCCCTGTGTTGGCATCCCTGCTAATACAATTCTTTAATAGACTGGGCTCAGGTAGGACTCAGGCTCACTTACCTCCTCTCCTTTCATTGCACCCATATACGCACAGAGCATTATTCTCTATATGCTCATGGACAGTCTTGTATTAATATTTGTGCATGATTGGTGGTAGTAAAAGACCGATTATTCAGGGCCATTTCTGGAATTTTGAGATAATGGGCATCGGCCGATACCTCCACTCACAAGGCCAATATACAAAAAATGTCTGCAGACACAGGCAGCCTGGTATGTATGTATATATATATATATATATATATATATACATACATACCTTTTCAACAACATGTTACTGGCCAAGATAACCATGTATATTAGATTGTACTCTGCATGAAATAATGGAATTATACGTAATTTGTCTTTGTTTGAATATCGGCATTATATATCGGTCATATTCCAACCTGCTCTCTAATAACAGCTCCGCCTAACAAAAGTACTTCTTGAACGATGAATCGATGGCATAATCTGTAGAAGCCTTGATTACTAAAATCATCATTAGCTGCAGCCCTAGTCGAAGGTGTGTGTGTTTGCATGTATCCGAGAGAGCATATAGTGATGTTGGTGTGAAAAATTGCAGACTGATGAAAATATCGTAACGTTGTCTGTTGTTTGATGCTGAGCAGGTAGTGTACAGTCAAAAAATTTTTTTCGGAAAACAGCTGCCTGCCATTGCTTGAAACAAAGCTGATGAAAGCAGCGAGAGTGAACCAAAACAGTCAAGTCATGGATGGTAAAACCAAAACCCTAAGCTGACAGATGCTAGAACACTCCATGGAGCCAAGGAGAACTGCAGAGTGGTGTGATAATTCTCTGTGTGCTGTGTCACCTTTCACATTACACATAATCATTTGTCCCATTGTTAATGTAAAAATATTGATTGGTGCAGCTTTACGTCATCTACAATGTGTGAGGCTAGTAGTCCTGCATCAGCAGCAAAGACCTGACATTTAAAAGGGGGGGAAAAAGAGTTAAAGCGAAGGAGCAGGAGAGAGCGAGGGATCACCCATAATGAGGAGAGTTTATAGCCTATCAACTTCAACAGGAAAAGTAATAGAGTCAAGAAAGACAGACTGCAGACTGAAGCACTGCAGTAGGCGGACAGAGAGGCAGACACAAACAGACGGACAGACAGACGGTGCCACACACAAATAGATTAGAGCCTTGTTCTTCAATCTGGCCCGGGCAGATAAGACTACAGCATTCATTCAGGGATTTATCAGGTGCCTCAGTACTGGTGCATTACCTGAACTGCTGAGTACAGTCCCAGGCATTTACTGATAGTGTACAGTAGCCTATATGTGCCCCACTGTGTGTATGTGTGTGGATCTCAGTTGTGTGCACATTTCTCTATTTATTTGTGAGTGTGCGTGTGTGTTTGTTTGTTTGTGTGTGACCGCTCTGCCCAGAGACCCACCGCGAGGCCGAGGCTCATCTTGTCGAAGCCGGCAGATCTTAGCGGATATTTCTGGTCTCTGCTAGATAAATAAATAATGGAACACTGGTTTGGATTTAGACAGAGATGAAAGCTTTAAGAGCTGAGCTTTTTACAGCTGTGCCCTGGGAGAGACAGAGAGCGAAAGAAAGAGTAAGTGGCACCATGCAAACATACACGCACTCCACCATGTCCCATCCCCCCAGAAATAGGGCCACCTCTTTAAAGTGCGCTGGTAGCACACCTTGAATCATTGTAGACTATAATGTCAACGCTAAATTTGGCTAAATTATTTGTATACGTGCTAGTCTTCTACATTTTATAAAATATTAATGTGGTATGCAGCCCAAAAACATTTTTTAAACTGGATTCTTAACACAAGCTCCCACAAAAAAAATGCTCTTGGGATGCACTCTAGAGAAAATGCACAGAGGAAAGAGAGGGGCAAATGAAACAGGAAGTTATAGCCAGTGAGCTCGGGGAGTTTATCTCTCACTCCTGTCTCTTTTGGTCTAGACAGAACTATTCTTTGAATTAAAAAAGGGGAGAGGAAGTTGTAAGAGAGGGCCTCTAGGCAGAAGAGGGAAATGAAGGGGCTGTTTGAAAAATTATCCGCTCTCTCTCTCTCCATCGTTTCCTCTTATTCACCTCCTTTTCTCTCTGTTACCCTCTGTAGACTATTGCCTTGCTGGCAGGAACCACTGTTCACTTGAATAGAGAGAGTCACTGTGTGTATGTGTGTGTGTATCCGACTGCGTCCTGGTGGGCCAACAGACTCAAAGACTTGTGGCTTCTGTCTGCCTTTGATTACTCTATGAATTATGCATCCTGCACCTCTCTGTTTGTGTGTCCATGTGTGTCTTTGTGTGTGTGGAACCGAGCCAGAGACTGCAGTGTTTAGTGACAATGACTGATCCTGCTTTGCCCTTCTCAGACTCTCTCCCTCACACGCCCACACACATCAAATGTTGCAACATATACTGTGTATACACACACACACACACACGAAAACTTAGTTACAATGACTGATTTATGTCCTTGTCTGCTGTTTGCTCTATCATCTCTCATCGGCCCTCAGAGATCTGAGCCTCAACTTCTGAGCACTGTGAAGGTCAAAAACCGTGTGTAACATTAACAAAGCTGTATTGCTTTAATTAAGAGCAGGGCGTGGCATGAGTCCAAGTGCTAGTCCAAAACCCAAAGATATTTCATTTACAATTATATGAACAAGAACACCAAATCTTGACATTTCAGAAGCTGAAATAAGCGATATTTGTAAATCTCTGCCTGATAAAGTTTTTTTTTTTTGTCAATCGACTAATGGATTAAATTGCTTCACCACACGTTTTGACATAAGATGGTAAGAGCCCAGAGGGGATATTGATATACAGACAGTTCAGTCTAAAGATCCTGTGGTCGGAAATAATCTCAGTGAGATGCCAGCTTGTCAGACAGCAGAGCTGCTTAATAAAAACACTATAAACCAAAACACAGCACTCAAATAGAGTTTTACCAATCCCAATCAGGATACAAAATATAAGGTGTATCTCTGATGCTTCTTTCTGCTCTCAGACCACTTTGTATCATGAAGCTTTTTGAACATAACGATTCCATAACACGGAGAGATGTTACATTCATCATCACGTTTTTGAGTACTTTAAAAAATATTTTTATTTTATTACCAGGCCTAATTTGTGGATATTACATAACTGTCCATTTATCTATACAGCATACTGTGAGGCAGAAATAAAGGGAGCCTTTGTAACTTTTGCTGAATGGCCACTGTGTTGATGAGCAAGTAAGGCAGTAGCAGTAGTATGTTTTGTTACTAATTAATTCAACTTTCAATTCTATAAACACATGTCTCACTTTAATACAATGTCTACATGCAAAAGCACCAACCTCTTTCAGGCTCTATCAGCACTGTTAGACTTTCCATTCATTAAACCTCCATGTCACACAACAGAGAGCAAAATTATAAACGATTACTATTAGTAGCTGTTCTGTGGGGATTCTGTGGGGGAGATTTTCTTTCATTTGTGGGTTTCTCCTGTAAACCTGCAGCTTCAAATAGTGTGCAACACTGCGGTACACCGCTCTCCCGGTGACCTTCTGCTGTCACAGTTACAGTGAGGGAAAAAATATTTGATCCCCTGCTGATTTTATACGTTTGCCCACTGACAAAGAAATGATCAGTCTATAATTTTTAATGGGTAGGTTTATTTGAACAGTGGGAGACATAATGACAACAAAACAAAAACGCATGTCAAAAATATTATAAATTGATTTGCATTTTAATGAGAGAAATAAGTATTTCACCCCATCTCAATCAGAAAGAATTTTGCCTCCCAGGTATCTTTTATACAGGTAACGAGCTGAGATTA
Organism: Micropterus salmoides; assembly: GCF_014851395.1. NCBI lineage: Eukaryota > Metazoa > Chordata > Actinopteri > Centrarchiformes > Centrarchidae > Micropterus > Micropterus salmoides. The sequence continues at coordinate 13,758,710 of NW_024043372.1, forward strand.
GGGAGTGCTCCTAATCTCACTATGTTACCTCTATAAAAGACACCAGTACACAGAGGCAATCAATGAATCAGATTTGGTCTTGACCATGGCCAAGACCAAAGAGCTGTCCAAGGATGTCAGAGACAAGATTATAGACCTACACTAGGCACTAGGCTGGAATGGGCTACAAGACCATTTCCAAGAAGCTTGGTGAGAAGGTGAACACAGTTGGTGCGATTATTTGCAAATGGAAGAAAGACAAAATAACTGTCCATCTCCCTTGGTCTGGGGCTCAATGCAAGATCTCACCTCGTGGAGTTGCAAGGATCGTGAGAATGGTGAGGAATCAGTCCAGAACTACACGGGAGTCAATGATCTCATGGTAGCTGGGACCATAATCCCAAAGAAAACAATTGGTAACACACTACGCCGTGAAGGACTGAAATCCTGCAGTGCCTGCAAGGTCCCCCTGGTCAAGAAAGCACATGTACAGGCCCGTCTGAGTTTTGCCAATGAACATCTGAATGATTCAGAGGAGAATAGGGTTGTGTTGTGGTCAGATGAGACCAAAATCAAGCTCTTTGGCATCAACTTAACTCGCTGTGTTTGGAGAAGGAGGATTGCTGCCTATGACCCCAGGAACACCATCGCTACCACCAAACATTGAGGTGGAAACATTATGGTTTGGGGGACAAGACAACTTCACCGCATCAAAGGAACGATGGACAGGGCCATGTACCATTAAGTCATGGTTCGTGGATGGGTTTTCCAGCATGGCAATGACCCAAGACACATGGCCAAGGCAACAAAGGAATGACTCAAGAAGAAGCACAAATTCCTGGAGTGGCCTAGCCAGTCTCCAGACCTTAATCCCATAGAAATTCAGTGGAGGTAGCTGAAGGTTCAAGCTGCCAAACGTCAGCCTCAAAACCTTAATGATTTGGAGGAGATCTGCAAAGAGGAGTGGGACAACATCCCTCCTGAGATGTGTGCAAACCTGGTGGCCAACTACAAAAAACATCTGACCTCTGTGATTGCCAACAATTGTTTTGCCACCAAGTACTAGTCATGTTTTGCAGAGGGGTCATATACTTATTTCACTCATTAAAATAAGAATCAATTTATACAATTTTTGTTCAGAAGGGGATCAATTTTTTTTGTCCCTCACCGTATATCAACACATCCATCCATCCTGCCTGCCTGCCTCATAAGTCCTCTCTCAGGCCCAGCGGAGTCCTCCACTGCTGAACAGGATATTAGGGAGAGTCAACCCTGCATTCATGGCCGATGGAACAACCCTGCATTCATGGCCGAGGAAATCCCTCAAGACGGCGTGTGCTGTGCATAAAGACAAATGTGGAAGGCTGGGTGTTTAAATATGCAGTGGTTTACACTGTAGCTGCGTGGAGGCAGCAGAGTCATACCTCTTACTGTCAAGACAGCAGGTGATGCATCCAGCCAGCTGTCTCTTTTTTCATCACTGCAATCTGACTCTCTGCCTTCCTACAGTATCTCTGTGCCCACGGCACAATTTCAGTGGGAGAGGGAGAGAAAAAAAAAATACATAAAAGGGCAAAAGAATACTGGAGATTAAAAAAAAGGGAGAGAAAGGTTGTTAGGTTGACTGCTGCCTTGTTACAGCTGTGGAAGAAAAATGATTGCAGTAGAGGAAGAGATGGATTGTAGGATACGAGCTCAGAGAGAGAGAGAGAGGCAGAACAGAGATAGAAATTGAGGAAGAGATCAACAAAGGGAATCCATTCAGTCCAGACACTGGTTTTCACACTGACACTGCTATCGGGATCCATCCATCTCAGACACAATGCACCAGTCTCCTCAGCCCACACCACATTTACACTGAATGAAAGATACAGCCTTTAAGATATAGAGCAGCTCAGTGGGAGACATCACACACAATTGCGGGCCTCTTGCTCCGTTATGGGTTTGAACACCCTGCTTGGACCTGTCCTCCCTATCACCATCTCCCATGGTTCACGTTTTCCAGTCTCAACAGGAGGGAGAACAAGGTAAGATAAGCATCTTTTTTTGCACAATTTCAATGCTCGTACTGCAAAAAAAAAAAAAAAAAAAAACCCAAAACACTTAAAACACTTCCTGTAGGCATTTTTAGAGAGATAAAATGGGTCTTTTAGCTCCACTTACCATATGGCAGGGGTGACAAAACAAACAAACCAATAAAAAAAAAACAACACACATTTTCAGTATTTACAAACACACAGGCTAAAATAAATGAAGCACAAGCAGGGCCACATATGTCGCTGTCATATTCAGTGAGGCAGAAGAGATTCAGTGAGCTCGGTGAACACAATTTTGCTGCTGTTTGTCTATAAAAAAGTGGCCCCTCTGCAGAACCAACTCTCTGTCCTGGAACATTGCAAACTTTGCACAGTTATAGAAATATATTTGAATGAACCTGAAGGACAAAACAAGTTGATTGGTTAAATGTTTCATAATTGCTTGTCCTTCATTTGAACATTTCTAGCATGCAGAAAGAGACAATATGTATCTACAGTATTTTGTCACTTGGTGTGCTAGTTTTGCAATCACAGTTTAACAAATACTGAAAGTTTTGCTGAACAATTATGGTTATCCAGTCTCTTAACATAAAGGTTAAAAACAGCACAGCTTGGCTCATTTCCACTGCCAGCTAAATAGTTACGTGAAGTGATGTATTTGGGCACCTGTGTTAGGTATATCTTCACTGTTGATTTTCTCATAATATCACCACACCAGTCTTCTTTTCTATTTTCTGTTCTCTTGTTACGCACCAGATCAACCTTTGGACTGTGGACTATGGCCCATGTAAGTCTCCAGGTGTAATAATACAGTATCTACTCTGAAATGTTAGAAACCCCTTATGCAAAAACATTAACTATACAGTCAAGCATTAAGTTAATTCTTTGCATTGGAAATAGTACTGTAAAAAAATGATCTTAACTCAAGTTCCAGTTTTCCCCAGAGCTTTCAACTGCATTTCAAAGTCTTTATCAGATGGAATTTATTCAGGTTGATGAAAGCTTCAGAAGATGCCACTTGACCTTGAGATAATTTTATTAAAGGGTAAGCTGTCCACTTGCTTAAAGCAGGAATAAATAAATTTTTTTTAAATAAAATATAATAAATGAAAACAATTCACTGTGAAAGGGGTTGGCTCATTAGGATGAACTTGAAGAATGAAGAATGTGTACCAGAAGTTTAAATCTCCCCAGTGTACCCGTACATATTGTCACAGAAATGGCAGCTTTTCGGCAGCATCACATACAGTACTGTTCATTTTTAAACTCAGAAATAACAAAATACAGCATCAAATCAACTACAGCAATTATTAAATACATTATTAAAGATTATTTTATTATTAAAGACACATGGCCTCGTTTAAAAGTCTAGGCAACCCTGTTCTCCCTAACTGCTGATGTCTCCTACTGCAGAACAACAGCACACAAGACTGAAAAGACAACAGACTGCAAATGTATATCAAAGTACCTAAAGTCTTAATCTTATTACTACTTATTAATAACAACACAGGTCACATGCTGTTGATATTAGATTGAAATGTAAATATATAAAAGGCCAAAACAAGAAAAGAAAAAATCATGATCAAAGTTGTTTCTTTTTGGCTGCAAATGTGACTGATTGCTCCGGCTGTAGCAGCAGCATTCAACAGAAACCAGCCGGCGGGCTGCTAATCTCTCCCTGTCCTCCCTGGTTGTGTGTATTGTCTAGTGTTTGACAAGCCACCTCTGCCAGCCTCCAGCCTTCAGCCAGAGGACTGGCACAGCCGCCTGTGAGCCTCCCTCAGTGAGATTTAATGGACTCCAACCAAGAGGCTGTAAACCACGCCGCCATTTTGGGTAGTCCTTATTGTCTCTGGGAAATCGCTTACAGGTCAGTGACTCTACCAATAACCGATGGGCCTTTTTTTTTTTATGAACAATGACACAGCTTGGCGGAAGTAAATACCAGACAGGAGGAGGAAGCCGTCAAAAAGTAATCCATGCAGATTTTTCTAACCAAGTTACGGTTGGCTGATTTTTACTGGTAAAAACAGAGACTTTTTTCCTGGAATAAGTCGTTGTTCTGTGAATGCTTAGTTTGAAGATGGGCACAGGAACAGTCAGTGACACAGAATTTCTTAATATTTCATTAGGATTCTTTTGTCCTCTAAAAATTCACACTGGGAGTTTTTGAGATGTCCCAGCACGCTCAGTAAATGCCGTAAAATACTGAGCAGCGGCGAATGAGCGATGCTCACTGATGCTTCTCTGCCTGTTGGTCAGACAAAATGGTTGAAATGTGGCGATTCTGCTCTTAATGATCATAATGTGAAATGAGCTAACCTTGGGTGTGATAACCGTGTTTAAGATGTCAGTCATCTCTTCATTTTGCAATATTCTTTCCCATCTGTGAGGCAGTGGAGCTCTGTGATGAATTTAGCTTGTCAGTGATTTGTCGTAACCGCCGAGTTCTTTCGCATCTCTCTACTGAATGCCTTATAAATACTGAGCATCCAACTGCGTGTGTGTAAGCGTCTGTGGTTGTATGCTGAATACTGAGTGTCGCACTGTATCTCGCTGTATTGGTATGAGTGAATTTTGAGAGCTGAGTTTCTGCCTGGGTGTCCTTGAGTTTAATTCTGCGTGCATGTGAGCGCTTGCATGTGCATTAAGTTAGGTGCCGGCTGATGGCATGTCCTGCTTGGCTATCCACGGCACATCTTCTTAGCCTGTCTGAGTGACGGGAGGGAGACACGTTCGGGCTGAATAAAACATGAATTCAGACACACTGTCAGCAGACACTAGCCTCCGCCGGATGATATGACAGATGTGCATGTGCGTGAGACAATAACGGCTCCTTCATAAGTTTACATATTTATCATAAGCATACATATCGGTTTGTTTGCATAAACAGAAAATAAGTTGCAAATTTTGCTTGTTCACAGCTTTAAATGTGAGAATTTGCTTAATTTTCTTCATCTGATAACACAAGCTATTTTGTTCTCCTGTTTTTTAGCAACATGGCTTTAGGGATGATATGATGGATAGTCAGTCCACCACTTTGGTTCAAACTGAAAAATCTGAACAAATATTTAGTATGCTGCCATGACGTTTGGTACAGAAATTAATGTCCCCCTCAGGGTGTATTATAAAAACTTTAGTGATCCCTTTACTTGTTATCTAGTGCCAATATCAAGTTAAAAGTTATATTTGTCCAGTACTTAGGTTTTTGATTAAATACCTGCAAAAACAATGACACTGCCATCATCCTTGGCTGTACTTTGCATTTAGTGCTAATGAGCAAATGTAATTGCTAAACATAAAAAGCATGTTAGTATGCTGATGTTAGCTCAGAGCACCTCACAGAGCCGTTAGTGAGGCTGTAGACACTTGATCTTCTTTCTACATGATTCTCAGTGTTGTATTTGTATGTTAATCTACTGCCATAGATGTTATTGTAGTATGTTGTTGAGTTTTTGTGTTCTGAGAACTTGTAATAGGCAGTTGACATTTTACTAACTAAACAATCAATGCATTGAAAGTGTGAAAGATTAATTAATAATGAAATGAATGATTAGTTGCAGCTCCACATACACAGAATATAAATATTCTCAAATTGAGGAAGATAACTGAAAGGAATTGTACGGGTTTAAGCAGGACATCAAGGCTCACTTGATTCAGTTCTTTCCGCAACCACAAACCAAATCGTCTCAGGGAAGGGAAATGCACATACAGCAGACAAAAAAATATGTAAACCCTTTATTAGACATAGACAATCTCCTCCATGTGCCACAGAAGTAAACATCACGCACAGCTGAGTCATTTATGACTAAGGAATGGTACGCAATGTTCTGTCTCTCAGCCTTGCTCAGCTTAACCTTGTCACATCCATGAGACAACATCATCTTGCCAATATGTTTCTGAGTCTAATCTTCTCTGTTCCCTTTGACCTGATCCTCTTCTTTCTTAATTCTCCTGCCGCCTCCACGTGTCCTCACCCCTGCCCTATTTTCCTATTCATTCTATATCACTTCCCTCTGTCCTTCCCATCATCCCACTTACCCCCTTCCTGTCTTTCATAAGCAGCTGGTGGTCTACGGTTACCCCCTCTATCGATGGATTCCCACTGATGAGACACTAGCTCTTATTGAGCCTTGGCAGATGTGCTGCTGATGTTGACTACAATCCTCCTAAGTACACTTCAGCTTCACTTAAGTACACATCTGACACAAGCCTTGAAAGTGCAGGTTGGCCTGGCCACCTTAATACTGCAGGGGCACTGACACCAGATCAGGCTGGCTTATTAACAAAAATAAGATTCATAGAGGCAACTTTACTCAAGCAATCAAGTCTTTTTCAACGTCAATTAACAATGCAATGAACTAAATGAAATATTGTGTGATCAGATTGTTTTAAAAAAGTTGGGAGATATTTTATTTTAGTATTAATTTATTTCATTTAATCTTAGCTTGATTAAAGAGCTATCAAAGGCTAACCTGGTATTATTCTATATTTTTCTCACTGTCAACAAATCCCATAACAAAGACCAAAACCAACAATGTGTTAGTCCATCTTTCACTACTTTCCAACTTCCCCTCCCTGCTAGTGGCACTTAGCCCTCAGCTAATTCATTCCTATTGAAGATACAACTCTAAACCAATGCATCCTCCAAACTAAATGACAAAATACATTGTTCATCAAAGCCTTCCAAAAAAAGCAGTAGAAGACCATTTTCTGATCCGAGACTACACTGTGGTTAAGATTTGGTTAGGTTTAGAGGGAAAAACGGACTTAGTGGGGTTAGAGAATGATCTAGTTAAAATAACCTCTTAGTTGTTCTGGTTAAAACAAACAAGCACTGACTGTTGTTACAACAACCAGCAATCCAAATGACAATAAACACTACTACTAGACAGTGCATAAAGTTTCATTTATAAAAAAGAGTAAAAACATTTGTGCATTTCTTGGGGACTATTTTCAGCAGTGGATTAACACACATTTGGTGCTCTACTGAGGAATTTACAGCCCAGCAGTGTATGTGGTATTGACTCAAAATAAACTACAGTGCCCATGTTGATTGTTATGTATAAACCTGTCACGCAGCACAACAGTGTGACTCACTAATGTGTTTTTAATAGTATTCGGACAACAGTAGAGCTCTATGGAACAAGCTATGTTAGGTTTTGGCTGCACAGATGATACTTGTTAGCAGAATCAATTAATTGTTGGTTTTTGACTTTTCATAGCCAGAATCAGTTTTAAAATGGGTTTAGAGTACAGCAACTCTGTTTTATAATGCATACTAATGGCTCGACCAAATGCCATGACCACAGGCTTATTTAAACCCACAGTAGACTAATTAAAAAATATATAATAATATAATGACCATATACATTAGGTATGGTGGCCCTGAGGGTCAAAAACACAACAAGATTTCGCAAAACACAACAACATTTTACAAAAATCCACAAAACATTCACATCACTGTCTCCCTCTTAACACAGAGGCCATGTTTCTGCTTTAAAGTCAAACACATACTTCTGTTTCAAACGTCTGTCCAGATCCACGCAGCTCAGATTAGATGGCCCTTCTCTGTAGCCGCCCCATCTCTCCAGTCCTTCTTCTTTCACAGGAAATTTAAATCTCATGATCATCAAGAATTAAGTATGAATGTCCTTTGTAAAAATACCCCTTTATGATTTCAATCTCCTCTTTAAAACTCTATTTAAAATTGGAAACAGGAAATGACATTAAACTGTCCAATCACTAACAAGAAGTGTTGTCCCTCTGAAATGTCGTTGTGTTCTGACATTCACGACAAGTGTAATTAGGGCGGCAACAAATGATTATCGCCATAATACATTAATCTGATTCTTTTCTCAATTAACAGATTAGGGGTACTTGTTTGGTCTATAAAATGCCAGAAAATAGTGAAAAAATGCCTGTCACAATTTCGTAATATGATAGCCATCTTCTAATAGCTTTTTTTGTCCTCCCTAAATATATACATACTACTATTACAAAGAAAAGAAGCAAAACTTGACTTACAATACAATTAATCAATAATCAAAATAGTTGAGAATTTACTTTTCCATGGATCGACAAATCGCTTCATTGTTTCAGCTCTTTATAGATAATATTAATACACATATACACAGTATTATTATGCAGATACACTTTTGTTGTCAGGGGCTTGTTGAATGACCTGAGAACACTGAACGTTTAACTGCAGCAGCTTTTTAAACTGTGACATTAGACCTCACCGCGGAGGACAGGGGCCCTTTTGATATGAACGTGTGTGTGTGATGCTCCTTGCTTTGCCTGCTGCCTTTGAAGATGGATGTGGGTGAAATGCTAATTACCCCGGGCCACGAGGCTGGACGCGTGCACAGTTCAAAGGATGGGCCAGATGCAGCAGAACCTCAAAGCCGGGTTGAATCTGTTCCGCTCCGAGGCTCTTCAACTACCGAAGGCCGATGCCTCAGCGGAGACACCCTCTCTACCCGTTTCACTACATGCGAAGTGTGTGGGTGTAAGTGTGTACATGTGGGGGCCTCTGTGTGCATATGCTTTTGTAAGCATGGCAAAATGAGAGGCTCTTGTCCTCAGTGGCCGTGTAGACTCTTTAGTCTCCATGGTGCTGTCTGTACATGGTGTCCTTTTAAAAGCAATGCCTCTTACAGTACGTCACTTTCAAAATTTCCCGCTGGATGTTTGTCTCCTCTTTTGTGTTCCCTCATAAATCTCTTTTTTGTACGTTGTCTTAGTTGTGTTGCAACCAATCCCTCTGGTTTTGAGCTGGCAAGTGAGTGCACAACTGGAATGAATAGGCATGACTTGGTACTGCATTGGACTGCGGTAACTGTGTGTGTGTGTGTGTGCGTGCGCTAAGGGAGGTAACGATGTATGACAGGTAAATAGAGGTCACTTCCTGAAAGAGGAGATAACAGAGGAGGATTCACGGGCACACTAGCAACATACACACACAGACACACACACACACACACACACACACCAACACTGCCTCCTCAGGTGATTTATGAACGTGTCGCCTTTGCAAGTGTTTGCGTTTGAGGAGGATTTTGATGTATCACCCTCGAATGCCCAGTTCCAACAAGTTACTGCTGGATGCATTTTCATTGCTCTTGAAAAAATGTGTGTGTGTGTGTGTGGATAACTGCATAGCATGAGGGCATGTAGTAAAGGGGACTCTCAACATTAGATGGAGCTCACTGTGTCATCAATCAGTGGCTGAGAATAATTGCACCAGTTTGCCTCTACTGACATTTTACTGTCTGTAACTGTTTAGGAACGTCACGCTACTAGAGGAATAGACACACACACACACACACACACACACACACACACACACACACACACAGTCACATAGGTAAAAAACATATTGGTTTTATGATAAAAGTGAAGAATTAAGCATGTTTCATTTAGATGCTGATTTAGAGTGCTCCAACGTCTTCTATGGATACGCACGCACATACATACGAACATGTAGAAATGATGCAGAAATGTTATGTCCGTGACCAAAAAGACGCACAAAGAAAACTTTTAAGGGCTGTGCTATTTTTGGTCTTGTCCTGGTTTGGTGTCTGTGACTGAAGTAAGAAGTGATGCTTGGATGATGAGACATCATTTCTAGTTTCATCTCTGAGCTTCGTCAAATCCAGCTGATTGGCTCTTTCCTCAACAGAGGGCTGAGTAAATATTTAATCATTTTACATTTTTTAGATACCTGTGTCAAAGAGCACTCTCTAATTAAAAAGAAATGCAACAACATGTCGCCTCTACTTTCATTTCCTAAATTGAAAAAGTATATTGTAAGTTGTTTTGTAAGACAGCAAAAGCAGGAGGCTTGTAATATTGAGGAACTCTGAGTATTGTATTTATGTTCACAATGTTCCTCATATCCAAGTGTACAACCCGCTTCACACTGCTGCCTCTGACCAGGCCAAAGTCAAGCCAGTTCAAGCCGAGCAAATTACTCCCGTCTGTCCTTCAGTTTGACTGTCAGAAGAAACATGGAAATGAGGTGCTGCTACACAAAACTGCTCTCCACAAAACAATTCACAAGATAATGTGGTAAGAATAAAGTGTATATGGAAAAGGAAAAAAAGATTCAAGGATATCACCTTTTGTTTTTTTAGGGGATCCAATTACAAAACAGGTTGGCATGCGTCTTCATCTGCATCTTTATCTACTTCTGCATCATTGAATGCAGGCCTGGACAGATGGGTCACTGTCATCCTCCTCTTTGGAACTTTGGAAGGGACAGACCAGCAGTCAATACCACGGCTGGCTTTGTCTCCTGGTTTGTCCTTTCCACCTGTCCATTATCTTGTCTCGGCTTTGAGGTAACTAAATTTTCCAGATTCTTATGGCTGGTCCAAACCAAAAAGAGCTTCTCAGATCCATCTGATCTGTCCCCCAGGGGGACTAATGGGCTTGATTAGGGTTGATCAGGATGTGCGCGGAGGTAAAATGTTGTTGAACATCTCTGAAGGTCTGATCCGCTTTGGATGTCTACTTAAAAAGGGATACAGCCAGGTAAAAGATTTGTGTGTAGCAGCTAAATTGCTGTGTATATGAATTTAAAAAGTGAACGTAAGGGGAGGGCTCTGTTCTGTCAGACATAAAAATGAAATGATGAGACATGAAACTAACAGAGAAAGTGATAGTTGAGCTCTGAATGCTGGATTGCGACTGGCACTTATTATACCTTTATTCATGATTATTCATTTTGTCAGGTGGCTGTCAATCCAGATGATTAGGGCAATGACAGAATCCTACAGGTAACGCATGGGAAACCTCTTCAGTCTTTTCATGGGATTTGTTGCCAGTAGGAAAAATACAGACATTAGCCTTAAGCTTTAACAGAGACAGTGGTAGTAAGCATCGTGGAGAGAAAAGGTGTTCCACTGCTGTGGTAAAGAAGTCAACAGTTCTTTAGTCATCCCCATCTTTGGCAGAGAGTCAATAGGCTAGATTAATCAGATGAAATAAAGACAAAAGAGGAGGGAAGTCGGAGCCGCTGTTACCATGACATTTCCATAATGATAGATGTTGACTGATTAGGAGTTTTGCGTTACAGCCATAGACTGCATGAAAGAAGTGGACATATCTGCTGTGACATCGGCAATTGGTTTGTGGACTAACATTTTGAAGTCTCGAGTTTGGCATTTTGTCCGTCGCCATCTTGGTTTTTTGGAATCAGGCGTGACCATATTTAAAGGAGAGGGTTGAGTTAGCTAGCTTGCTTAGTAAGGTGCATCCGTAATTCACATTAACTGTGTTATATTAATTGGGATGCTAATTTTGGCTAGCAAAAAACAGGCTTAAATGTACTTACCGGAAAAAATTAACTACCAACTCCTTAGAGTCTTTTAGTACACCCGAACACTGAACAAGACATTTTTAGGCGAATATAAAATACAAAGTAGAATACAAAATATTGCAATTAATGCTCATTAACTGAAAACACAGAAAGCGTCAAACTTCTTAGACGACAGCACTCAAAAACAAGCTAGTTATTTGCAGCACCGTTAAATATGCTTTTTCAACGACGTTGATCAAATGTACACAGTGCAGTGGAAATGTGTCATCCGCATACCCTGCTTTATCGTAATTTTTACTAACTTGTAATGACAGGTGGGTGCCCTCTCAGGTGGCTAGCCGCTAAGTGGTTCAGCAACCAGGCTTTATTCGAGCTTCCTCTGCTCTACCTCTACATACCACCAGTGCCGCCGGGAGCCGCCCACATTGAGCTTCACAACCGTTCTACAGAAACTTATGAGTGACGTCACGGACACTACGTCCATGTCTTACATGGCCTACAGGGGTAGCTTATTAAATCCTTTCTACATATGCAAAATGTGACAGATTTTTTTCTCTTTTTTTCTTTTCTTCTCTTCCTGGCCTAGTCACTCTCTCCTAATCCTCTCCCTGCTGAACGCTGGGGGACTGCACACCCTGGCAAATAGTTCAAGGAGAGGGAGGAGCTGAGATGCAGCACTGATGCAAGTGATTCCATTAAAGGGCGTTGACACTGGCATTAGAGGCTATTGACACGGCCACAGGAATTAATAACATAATGAGGGTGTTAAAATGTCACAGTGTGCTTTGTTAACACAGTGTGTGTAGTATGCAAGTGTGTGAATTTATGTGTGTGTCCTCTCAAAGGCACTTTCCTGTGTAAGACTTGCGACGTGTACACAGTGAAGACGCTCTGAACAGAAATGGTGCAAGAAAGACAGAAGTCAAGGAGAGAGAACTGATCTTGTATTGTCTTAATGGAGGGTGTTCACTTGAAAAGAAAAATGACTCTTCTTATCAAACCTCACAGCTGTGTTAGCTGAGCTAAAGTAAGGCCAATGTAACAGACATGTGTCTGCGTTGTTCCGATGTCTAAGAGACGATAAATCTTTACATGTCAAACTGATTAAAAAATACTTTTACTTTATCAATTTGTATGCGGATATGAGACACCAGTGCTGTTTAACACCACTTCAATAAATTATATATTGGCATATTTGTTGGCTAATGATATTTTTGCTTCACATCAACAACACAATGAGAGCTGAACAGAAAATTAATCTCAATCTTCAATAATCAGTTAACAAGCAGCAGCCTGAAAATGTGCAAAGAGGTGTGTTTTTTAGGTAAGATCACTGCGACAACAATTGCTTATTTTGTAATGAGTGCACAAAAACAGAACAGTAAAATGAAAATTAAAGGGCAGGAAAAAATTGTAAATCTGTAAAATTGTTTTAGTATACCGTTTTAATAAAACTCCAAAGTTACCTTTCAGAAGAAAATAGGATGACTGTATAATCAACAGATTTAAAGAACAGTAACCATTTTATGTCATGTTTAAAAAAAAGTTTATTTATTGAAGTTTAAAGCAAAAATGGAAAAAGATCACTGGTTCCAGCCTCTCAAATGTGAATAGTTACTTGTTTTCTAAGGCTCCTGAAATAGTTAACAGAATATCTTAGGGTTTTGGACCCTTGACAAAAAAAGCAATTTAAATATGTTAACTCAAACTCTGGGAAATTTTAATGTTTTTTTTTTGTTTGTTTTTTTACTAATTTCTGACATATCAAAGACCAATCAATTAATCTAGAAAACAATCAACCATTAATCCATAATAAAAATAATTGCTAGTTGCAGCCATAAAAATGATGAAACAACTTTACAAATGCAACACTAGAAACGTTCACATGACCAACCTTAAACCTTAAGGTGAAAGACTTAAAGGTTCTATTTTTGTAAATAAATATGTGCACATCCCATGGTGACTGATTGTGGATCTATGCTCAGTAAAGCCACAGTATTAACACAGATCACTGACTGACTTGTACCGTGTGCTTCTGACGCAGTCTGAGCTGACATGGGAAATCACGGTAATCCTTGTCTGCCCACGCAAATATAATAAATCAGTGAGCTCTCAGCAGAAGGATATGATGCACAGTCACAAAAATGAAGCCCTAATACTTCAAGTCACATATGTACATCAACAACTATAGAAAAAATTCACTTTGGTTGCAAGATTAAATCCTGCACATAATATATTTTTTGATTGAACTTCATTCGATTATTTTTTCCCAAAATGAATGGGTTGGAAATTAACCACTGTGTCTTGATGAGTCTGTGTATTTCCATTCAAATGGTTCAATTGCCAAAAAACATTCACTAAGATTGCACACTGTTTGCTGAATAAATAGAAGTGGAAAAACGATACAGCCTATTTGGATGAGACCATCTGCACGATGTGACTGTCGCGTCGGTGCAGATTGGGTGTGCGTATGTAAGATTTCCTTTCATCTGCCTCACCATCACCTTCTATGTACACTGTGTTCATCAACTCTCAACCTTTCTTCCTGAATGCCGTTATGTGCGGCGATCTTGAATTATTGCTTTTCTAAAAATCCACATCTATAAGTCAGCTCCTCTTCTTTCGTGACTCCTCTGCCTCTTTTCCGGTTAGCTGCCATTATTCCTCAGTTAGTCCTATCAGTTCTGGCTCCTGATCTTCTGGCTCCTCCCTCCTCTTCCTTCCCTCTTTGCCTTTTTCTTTACTCATCTTGTTCCTTTATCTTCTATATCGCCATCTCCCTTAAACCCTCCTCTCTTTTGCCTCCCTCTCCTTCTCTCTTTTGTATCTTCTCTCTCACCCCATCTATCTCTCGCCTCCTTCTCTAGCTGGGGAGGCAATGTGACTGCAGTGTGACCTACTTAGCTGTGCTGCTGCTGCTGACTGGCATGGTTGAGAGTTGGCATAGTGATGTAGGCACCAGAGAGGCTCCCATGATGGACAATGCCAGCAGAAACTCACCAAGCACCAAGAGACACAAAGAAAGCAAGAGTTGTCCAACCGCTCACCCTGCATCTGTGTCTCCCCTGACCTGTCTAAAAACTGTCAATTAAGACTTTGGTTTGAAAATTAAATGTACATCATTCTGAAAATATATTGGACAAATGATTGCATGTATGAAAATAATACTGCATGGTGATGGTTCATTGTAAGTGCATTCAACTCTTAATTCAGCTTCCTTCTAGAAACTGGGTGCTTGGAAAGGAAAATGTAATAGCTTTCATAATCTAAGTATTCACATGAGTATCTCATCTCATTTAAGCAGGAGTGAAAATACTAAGACTTATCTCTACTTTTAAAGAAAATACACTTTTATTTTTACAGTAGCAGGCCCTTATATTATCACAAAAAAGTCTACATTTTCTTTTACATCATTCATTCATCCAGACATTTTGTTCATGTTAGCCGTTTTGTCACCCTACAAACTCACCAACCATCTAACTTGCTAATCTTGGACTTGATACATTTTTTATGGTTTTGGACTGAAATCCTTCATATTACTGGTGTTTTCTCTGGCCTGCTTGAAGAACCAAATGAATAAACCAAATGAATAAACTGAATTAGTATTCAGACCTGAATTTCAGAAACTCCCGTTATTTTCTGACACTTGCTGTTTTGTACCTTCGGGCACCAAATTGTTTAAAACAAAAACTATCTGGCCACTTTTTGACCCTGGTTTGTTTCTCTCAGTTCACACAACCCACAGCGGGACCGCACCAGCAACATAAGAAAGTGAGGGTTCATCAGGAAGTGAAAAACAAGTTACTCTGTTTGTTTGTTTTCCTGTATAATTTATCTCCTCTATCTCTCCAGACATGTAGGCCTGTATGCATGCCTGCTTAACAAAAACACTAGTTAAACCCAGAGGGGGATTAATGAATAACCCTCATAAACACAAACACACTGTACGATTCTGCCTTACCCAAATCATTCTGGGGAACACAGGTGTTGCTGAGCTGTATTTCTGTAAGTGCTGCTCTGTCTACACTTGTCAGTCACAGTCCACAGTCTATGCAAACAGCAGACAGTGTAGTTTTAGAGGATGCTGTTTCCTGGTTGTGTCTGTGCTCATGCATGTATGTGTATACATATGTGGAGACAAATCCCCTGTGAGTGCATTTTCCTGTAACTTCCTCTGTTCCTCTGCTTTCTGGCAGGATTGTATGACCTACTCCAGATGTTGTGCTAATTAGCTGGGAGATTAGTGCCACCTTGTCAAATCATATATATTAATTTAGACTAACAACCCCCTTTTTTTCTTTGTTTGTCCTCCTTGTAACCACACAGAATTTCCCCCTTTCAGCAATTGTGGAAACCATATTTTTTGACTCTTTCATTCTCTACATGCGCAAATGTATGGTCAAATCACCTCTAAGCACAGTGCTGTGCAGTGCAATTTAGAGGAACAGAACAATATGTAAGATGATTCAATTATCCGCCTGCATAGCAAAGTCATCAGAGACATTTTATGAAAACAACCGCAGATTGTTCCTCCATAATGCATCATCCTAATGATCAGCCGTTCTGCAGAAATTCATGTGCATCAGATAAGTGTAGAGGCACTGGCATGATTGCACCACACAGGAGGAGGGAACATGGTGGAGGAAAATGGGAATGAGTACATTTCATTTCACAAATTTACATGTTAGTTTCTGTGCAAGTGTATGGGAGGAAGAGAAGAATATACAGTATGTTTTATGTGTGTTTTTGTCAATATAAAAATCCAGAACATACACATAAATTAACAGGAACATACCACTGTACCCTTACGCCTATAGTTGGCTGTGACTGTACATAAACATCAGTAATTGTTTGTACATATTTACTATGAGCAGAACTATAAGCAGATATCACTACAGTTGAAATGGATTTTTACGTGAGAGCCAAGTTATCATGCATCAGTGCCTCCAGCTCAGGCTTTACTCCCTGCACGCCCGGTTTCCTCACGCAGGACTGACTGTCACTATCCATCTATATACCCATTATGCAGGACCCTGCACAGAGCTCTTCTTTTCACTTGCCTGATTAAAACAGGCTAATTAGCACAATGCCATTCCGGCAAAACAAGGTTCAAATGATGGAAACTGTGAAATATAAGCATGGTTCAGATACGTTATGGCATATAATTGGTCGCATCTAACCTCTGGCTACACATTTTTCTCATTCTTCCTTGATCTCTCCTGAAAGGAAAGTATGCCCTATGACTCTAATTTTTTTAATTTATGGGCATGATGGACTTTTCTGTAGCTGAGTTGGTCCAGGAACACTCCAGAGACTCCTGGCTCCTGATGAATCATTAGCTCGGGGCGTGATTGGCTCTGTAGGAGTGGTGTTGCCTCACACAGAGACCTCTCTGAATTAAAAGAGAGTTCTAGTCAGCAGCAGTCCACTCTAAAAACAGTGGAGGTAAGTCAGCCGCAGAGACGAGGCATTTCAGGACAAAGGAAGGTTGGCGAGGGAGAGGCAAGAGTGAGAACTGATCAAAAACGGCAGGTGAAAAGGAATGCGAAGTCATGTTGCTATAGCAACTAACCATGCAGCCGAGGATAAAGGCTGGAGTTGCATGCAGTCCCTTTCTCTGTCTCTCCCTCCCTCTCTTATCCCAGAATTACGAGCAGAGCCACTACTTGACCATCTGAGCAGCTTCCTTATGTTCTCGGTGAACAGATAACACATCAAGTATACTGTCCATCTGACTGTGTCGTTTCACATTTACTCATGAGGGGTGGGGGAGCACTTTAATCCTGCTACGAGGTTTTTCTTGTTGCCAAAGCCAGAGGGTGCGATCCATTCCACAATGGATCACATGCTAACCTCCCCATTTGTATCCACGAGACAAGGTTACTGCCTATATCATTTCTGGAGGAAAGTGCCTGTTTTGTTGAATAGCGGAGCCAGGATGACTGCTGGTTACATCAGCAGCAGTGTAGCTGCAGTGAAAATATTTTCACTAATACAACTACAATTAATAATTTGTTCTTTGGACAAAACAGACATTGGATGCATGTGGCCAGAGACGCTCTTTTTTCAGTAAACGAGCCTTGAGAGATTTTGGGGCATACCAGAAGTCAAACATTTACATTTAGGAACCCTGGAGGCTGCAGAGATGTTTGCGTAACATTTTGTTTGATGCCATCTGTGTTCATATTTATGAGTTTAAAGAGGAGCAGCCACATACACAGTGAGGCTGCAGTAATGACAAGGGTTGTGGGCTTCTTAATGAACAAGTATATCTTCACAGACTCAACACTTAGCTGACTGTCACCTCAGCATGAAAGTATTAATGTATAGTCTCCCACACTACAAACTCAAATATGAATCTGATGGCCTCATTCAGTCAGACATGGTTTAGCCACCCCTGTACCATTAGGCCTGGCAGGCCTTCAGGCCCGAAACATACCAAACACAGATGATTATTCCCTGTTGCTTCCTCCTACTCTGAAACAAAGGATGACAGCTTGTATAGAGGCAAAAAAAGCAAAACCATAGGGATACTTTTTTATCTAAAGAGTGAAAGCAGGGGGCAGTCACTGGACCCTCACAACAAATTCTCTTCACTTCTCTCTGTGTGATCAAAACATACTTCAATCCATCCAAATCAAATGCCTCACTCTGATTTAAAAAGCTCAGAGCAAGTTCAAAGATTGAGAAAAAACAACTGCGTAGAAACCACACAGCAGTGCACGGACTCGAGCATGCCGCATAAACACTAACCTGTTCTTATTACTGAGGTAATTGACTAAGCTGACCTGGCAGCCATCTTGTTTAGAGACATCTGCTGAGGAATCCTTTGATGTGTCTGAGCAGTGATGGCAGCCCCCACCCCCATCCCATGAGACCCTCTGTTTCTTTCTCCCTGCACATTGTGCCTCCCAAATATCAAAGCCTCCTTCACTCCCTCCCTCTGCACCATCCACTGTAATGAAATTAAGTGAATGTGTGACAAGCTGCAGCAATCACGTCCAAGAGGAGTACGAACCACGCCAGTGACACAGGGAAGAGAAGGTGGAGAATGAGTGAAGATGATTAGAACAAGTCATGAAGAAGGGAAGAACAATTATTCCAAAATCGAAGAGCTTGTTCATAGCTTTAGTGTAACAGGAGCACAAACCAATCTCACAAGAATGAACACATTGTTTTCTTTGTTAATACAGCACTACCATTAGCAACTCAAAAGGAATAATATAACTATGATTACACTTACTTGACTGGGCAGAAGAGAGGTCTTGAGGCTATAGGCCCAGCTGTGATAAAGAGCTAAGGGTTAGCTAAGATAAAAAAAGTAGCAGTATGATGACCAATCTTGGAGGCAGCTGCCAAGTAGGAGGATGAGGGGATTAGGATGTGTTGGGTTTTAAAATCTAGACATCCAGGACGAAGATGACAGGGTGGTGAAAGGAAGAAGACGATAAATAGCAAATGAGGAGGGATCAGCAGTGTGTAAGTAGAGGTCCAGGGATTACTGGATGGAGGTCAGGGAGTGCTCTCGCCCTTATAGACGGGAGCATTCATGTAGGCATCTCTTTCTTTGAGATGAACATGGAGCATGGAGAAAATGGACGGAGATCTGAGGCAAAGACTTGACTTGACAGCCTTTGAAAAATGAAAAAATTATAAAATGTGAAGCACCAGTCATGAGGGCTTTCTGGTTTAAGCATTCATAGAATATATGAAATCCTTCAGCTGATGGATCATGCATCATTAGGCAAAATATGAGAACATGGTTTTCTATTTTAAGAAGATGGGGGGGTATATCCCTTAGCTGAAGCCTAAAGATGCATTATTGAATAATAAAGACCATAAAGGCCAGAATAAATGTATTCATTGGGGGAGTTAAAATGGTGTAAAGTGTTGCTACCATCTTTTGAATAGTGCAGCATGAACATGTTAAACATGAACATGAAACGAGCATCTATTCAAACCAGTCTTGGAGAAGAGATGAGAATAACATCCAAATGCTGCCATCTGAGGGATCTGTTGTAATGTTTCACTGGAGTTATAATAAGATGTAAAATACATGGAATGTGAGGCTCATCTAATGTTTTCCAACTTCTTTGTGCCCCTCCAGAGCAGGGAGAGATAGAAAACTCAAGTTATCTTGCCATGTTTAACCCCCAATTTCAGAAAATACAGATGATGTCAAGTCAGAAGAATGCTCCAATAAACCTCTTCAGATTTTAATACTGATGGTGTCTATGTTTCCTACGCAGACTGTCTAAAACATGGATTTAGTCTCTGTGACTTCACCCATAGGTTTCTAAAGAGTGATTGTGAAGCTCAATGTGGGAGGCTCTGGCTGTCACCATCTTGGCAATGCCTGACTCGCCTACTCCCAGCTTATCCAAAAATGGGTGACAAGGTGGAGCTGGGGCGTGCTGAATGAAGCCTGGTCGCTGTGGCTAGCCACCTGTGACAGCACCCACCTATCACTCAACACGGCCATTATTTATGCATAACCTTAAGCCTTAATATAATTTAAACAGGTTGTGTTACATAAAATGTCACTCCCCACACAATTATCCTGAACAAGAAAATTAGAAAGAGAGCAATAACATGTTTTAGGCTGTAGACATGTTTTTTCTGCTGTAAAGTTGGGCATTTTAACATGGTATTGGGATTGACTCGCTTTTGGAGCCAGTCTGAAGAACTTCCGTTTTTGGAACTTCTATTTGACATTTTACCACCTTGTTAATCTATTATGAAGAACGTGTTAGCACACAACTGCCAAGTGAACCAAAATAGTAAAGCTGTGGGCCATAAAACCAAAATAATGAGCTGAAAGACGCTAAAGAGCTCTGTAGAGCTGTGGGGAACAACAGAGTGAGGTCATAACTCTTCATGGGTTCACCACCATCAATAAGCTTTTTTACATTTAAATAGTCATTTGACCTTTCGCTAAAAAAAAAATCCGTCAACTTTAACAAAACATCACCACCAAGTATAAGAAACCATATGCTGACAGGCCGAAGTGTCAAACCAGAGGTAGAAATGTGACAAACAGTCAAATTTTATCATGTCAAGTACCCCAAAATTTATAAAAACGTGTGTGAATTTGGAATCCATTAAGACAGAATATCCTCTAATCCTGCTTACTAAACATAAAACATCAAAAGCTGCGAGCGCCTTGAGAAATCCTCTCTATTTACGCTGCAGCACACACCACACCAATCCCAGAGCTCTCCAGTTAAGTTGCTCCATTTCCTATGTGACAATAGCTAAATGGGTTCCTATTGAGGGCCATGATGGGACACGGGGCAAGTGGCACGGCTCTCCGCCGCCTGTGGAGGGGCCCGACTGACAGATGGTTTATTTCCAATTGCTGAGGATGCTGATAGGCTCTCTGGGCCGTGGCAAAATAGGAAACACTATTCATACAGGCATATCAGCCCCAGACACTCGTCCGACTGAGAGTTATGCAGACATGTCAACTAAGCTGTCGTCAAAGCGAAAGAGAGAGACGGATAGACAGGGAGAGAAAGAGACAGAGACATAGAGAGGTGTTGTAGCACCGTGAGGTAAGTGGTCAGCCTTGCCAAAGGCGACGGTATACTCAGGGGAACGGTGCATGAAATTCATACCTAGAGACAAATATTTGATTGTGAGATCATACTTTACATACATGTGTCTCCTTGGCTGGGCTGTGTTTAAGTGGTGGGCTGAAGGACAATGAGTGAATAGTGTTTAGAGATGCACCTGAAATATGAACTTAAGTGGTTTCAAGTATTATCAACTATTAAATGAAATGAAATTTCATGTAAAACGCAAAACTATTTGTGTTGATGCGTGTGTGCTACCATTCCTTTGACAAGATATACAGCTGTGTCCGTGTGTGCGTGTTCAATTCTGCCAACAGTCACAGAGGCTATTAGCCAATAACTACAGTGCTGTTTCAATCACAATCTGTCTACCTCTGCACGTCCTCTTCTGTCTTCTCTGTCATGTCTGTTTGATCCGTCCTTAAATGACACTATGACATGAAAGACTCTGTGGGTACACACTACAGCTGTAAAGACATCAAACAGCTGTATGGGCATCACAGACTGTTCAACAAATTGGACCACTGAGTTGAGAAGTAATCAGTTTATTTTGTGTGTGTATGTTTTATAGAATTAGCTGTCTACAGTTTGTTCTGGCATAAAAGGAGGAAAGTGTCCTCTTCCTACAATGAATGACTATTTTCCCAAATAGCTCCACTGATAGCCCTGCCATTGAAAATGTTCAAATTATAGTGTTGCTCTTTGTGTCCCGGTCATAATGGCCCTAATCCAGTAATGTCCTTGTACATTTATCTGTCTCATCAAGTAATGTGTGAAGGGGAAAACAGATAAAGGGATATGTTATTAACTAATGCATACATATTCGTAAATATGGGGGTGCTATGCTTGTTTATCATCATATGTTTTGATAGTCATGGAATTTTTTTGTCTTGAAGTAAATATGATATTAATTTCTCTTGAAAAAGCAGGACTCAAACCACCCCGTGGATGTTTAAAATTAAGTCAAAAACAACACAAGTGAGGCTGATGATATAAGTGCTTCTGAAGCTCCCCACTGTTCTCTGCATTATAAGCCCTGAAAAAAAAAAATACATTTCATTATGTTTCCACCCACACACACACACACACACACACACACACACACCAAACCATTTCCACTAAAAACCATAATATCCTCTAATGACACTACGGGTACCCTAATGGCCAGGAACTAACAGGAAAACTGGAAAGACAGAAAAAACGAAACGAAAACTTCATCAGTTCTGGCCATTTCATCATTAAATCAAAATTACAAACGGACCATTGGGCCTTAATGTGGTCAGTCACGTAAATAGGGAGATTTATAATGAATGGCATCTGGACAGCAGGTTGTGGCAATGAATGAGAGTCCCTGTGCCTTAACATGTGTCCGTCCGTGGAAACAGGCAGTAAACTAAACAGAGCAATCATAGTCTATATATTAATCTTCATAAAAGATAGAGGCACATGTAAAACATTAGGATCAAGTCAGTGTTGTCATTATTCTGCCCCCTATTTTTACTCCCCAAACCCTATAATTTAATCCAGTGAAACAAGTATAGTCACCACAGTATCATCACAGTAACATTTCAGTATACATACAGAGATAAAACAATTAGTGAATTAAAAGACTAGTCGACGGGCATAAAATGCATTCTCAGTTATTGTTTAAGTCTCTACATCAAGCAAAAATGTCAAAAATGTGAGGATTTGGTGCTTTTCTCTGTTTTTGAAATTTTTTTATCATTTAAAGTGGACTGTGACAAAACAAAACTGGACTGGCATTTTGTTTGATATTTCATTGACAACATTTTTACCTTGATGATTAACTTATAAATCAAATATTCAAATACTCAAATATTTTTGACCATTAAAGAGATAATTGTTTGTCTATAAATGCTAGTGGACAAAATCAACAAACTGTGCACAGTTGAATAAAAACTGGTTTCAATATGTGAATCTATGGGATATAAGGGAAGAGAAAATCATTTGAATTTGCTTTTATGTTTCCTTTTTGTCTCCTCCCAACATATCCCTGCCTTTCCATGTGTTCCCACTGCTTTTAAGAGTCGCTTCATTACTTCAACTTGCTCACTACGCTGTATCAGTAATTAATCAGTGGTAACTTTTTCATCATCTAAGCTGCATCATTTGCATGATCTGAACTTCAATCTGTGCATTGAAGTTCTTACGTAAAAGCTTGATGTTGGGTCAGTGCTGATCTGCCTCATTAGCAATTCCAGTCCATCCCAAACATTATGCTGAGTGTGTGTATGTGTAGCCAGCCCACTGGTGAACTGCTGTACAGAATTAGAGTCCTGGCAGACTGTGAGGGACGGATCCCCCTCCGTGCCCCTAACCCACCCATCCCCTCCGCTGCCCAATTACAAGACTGTGTGTTTGATTTTCATCCAAGGCGGCCGGGTGCTGTTTCTTGGTTCTACAGAAACCTCCGCCACTGGCCTCGCAGTCGCCTTGCAGTCCCTCTGCCCACTCAAACCCACCAATTAAGCCGCTTTCAAGTTTAAAGATGCAGCAATCCCACAATGCCACGCTGCACAACAGAGCCCCCCCCCCCACACACACCTACACACACATATACACTGGGGTTTCCACAGCTGAAACAGTACATCCACATTGCCCCACCCCTCACTCCTCCTCCTAACACACACAATAATGGCCAAAGGCACATGTGATGGCAAGTGCACACTGTAAACCACTACTCTTAAGATGAAAGGAAAAAAATATTTCTCCGTTGGCTGGTGGTTACCTAGGCAATTAAAGATGGAGCTCAGAGGATTGTTTAAAGTTCCTCAGAGACAGAGAGAGAGCTGTGATGCAGAGATAATGTGCGAGCATGAAGACAAAGAAACGTGACTTATCTTTTCACTTTATGAAATGCAAATGATTTATCCACCAGAGAAATTCCCCAACTTAAATACTGTATTCCATATGAAGCTTATTCTTCCACAGCAGCTATTTTCCTTGTAGAAACCAATGAATGGCAGCACAGAAGCAGTACATGCCGTATTTTGTTTGTCATTTTTAACCTCAGTGTAAAGGGTTCCTATTTAGCAAATATATGGAACATTTCCAAACGTCCAGACTGTAACCATGGCAATCCACATTACCTACTTGGTTATTTTCTCTCCTGAGCCAAAAGAAAACAGCTTGATAAAATGGGATGACGCCAGGCTCTGACTTACACACACTCACATATAAACCGGGGTTCTATGTCACTTGACACAAAATAAAAGCCAGACCAGAAGTCTTTGTGTACAAAGTTGATACAGCTGATTGTTGTGCTACTGGGCTGAGTGGGTATCATGGTTCTAAGGCCAGTCTCAACCACACACCAGCTCAAATCACCACAAATTGGTGTATGAGTGAGAGCAAATCAATACGTGGCTTTTCATTACGGTTTCATCTCCTGGCACAGGTTGGTTCACAGTAATGTCAGATAGGGTGAAAATTGAGAGACTCATCAAGGACTTTGGTCTCTTCAAAAAGGAGCCAGAGGAAAACGAGGATGTGTCACGTGCGCCGTCAGCTCCACTGGAATCGTTCTGACTTAATTTATCTGCCGTGTACAGATTCACACACACAGTGGTGCACCTGACCCAAGTGAATTCCTTTCGATGAGAAAACTGCAAACATTCGAGAAAAGTCCTTATTATCAGTTTATAATACTTGTGATGTATTCAAAAGGGTGGCCATTTCATGCTGTAATCTACTTTTCTTTCGCACCACTTTACCACAGTTTGTCTCATCTCCGCTTCTTCTAATGATTTCCTACATTTCCCAGCATGCCTTTTGACAACCCCAACAAGCAATTGTGATATGGGAAGTCAGAATTCAAAGGTCAAAATTTCAAAGGGAACGCCCCCTTAAGTCGGAATCCCGACTTGGTAAGCACTTCTGTGTACTTGTGACTCATATAAATGTTCATACACAAAGTGCTGTCCAACAGCTGTCTGTAGACGCGTTGCTACAGTGTTTAGTGTGAGTAAATACTGCACAATGCGTTTTTTTAATCAACTGGCGTTTCAATAGCTAACCTGGCTAGTTGTAAACAAACAGCTGGCCGAGCGAGGTTTTCCGACTTGTTAATTGGAACGCCGTCAACTTGGGTGTGACGCCATTCCCAGCTCCGACCTCCGACTTCTGAGGTAAATGGAACGCAGCAATTGTGACAAGGATGTGTCCCACTCAAGAATGCAGTGTTGCTTACTCAGAAATGTATTTCCTGCCTCCTCTTTCACTGATTTCTAACTGTACAATTATCAAAAGTCTAATTGGCGACCTTGGACGGCCTTTGACTAAGAATGACCTGTTCAAATGAAGGGCAGTCTCAAATCCAACCAGATGGAATACAAATATAAAAACTTTTTCGATAAGGAAAGGAAAACATCTAGTAAAGCAGAACATGTATGGAGGCCTCTTAAACGTGTGTGTGTGTGTGTGAGAGTGTGTGTTTGCATGTGTTCTTGCGTGTGTGCATGGCATGCGTGCGTGCGTGCATGAGCGCCCTGTTTGTACATGCTTTTGTGTGAGCTTTTCATTCTAGCAGTATGAGTCAACAGCAAGCTTAGGGGAAGCAGCGCCTTCTGATTATACTCTCCTGCTTATTAATTGACAAACCAATGAATGAATACCCTTCCATTATATCTGGACACCCACTACTGATGGTAACCATACTCTAATTAGCAAGAAGACCAATTCATCTGCCCCGTTGTTACGTAAGCCGCTGTATCCACGTTTCACTAATACCTACCTTTATTAAATTCAATTAAGTGACACATAATTAAAATCTATATTTGGACTTTTGGCCATTTGTATGATGGTGGGTAGTACAGTGCTGAAAAATAGCACTGACTCATAAGCAGGTGATTTTTGTGAGTGTGGGAGAGACAAAAAGGCTAGAAAGAGCTAATACAGGCAAAACTATAACTTAGCAAAATACTTAATTGGTCAACAGTATTTTCCACAATATAATATTTCTCCTTCTCACACCAGTGTGTTTAATGAAGAATGTAGTGTAAAGCATTGTCTATGCAATGAGCTTGGTTGACATAGCAATAAAGTATTGAACTTGACCCATACAGTTGTATAATGCAGGCTACAACAGGCCTATCTGTTTGTCTACTCATGTGTAGATGATACACTTTAGCGCTAAGCTACTGAAAATCCATTTTTTTTGTCTGCTGCCAGAAAGCCACCTTTCCAAGTAACAAGTGCCATTAGCCAGCAATCTCTCTCACTTACAGTGCATTTCTCCTCTCTCTCTCTCTCTCTCATTCACAGTAGATAAGTCGCAGAGCGGGTAGACAGAGAATAATGACGTTGAGCATGCACAACAACTGCCTCCCTAGGAGAGGGCCCCGGGGAGCATTTTGCAGTATTATGCAGTCAGCCATAACTAAAACATCATTACAACCCTATTCACAGGCCTGACCTGAGTACGGACTGGCTAGAGAGAGTGGATGAGGGGATGGATGGATCAAATAATTTGCCATTTTCTTAATTAATCTGTAAATTGTTTGGTCTATAAAATGTCAGAAACTGTGAACAATGCCTCTTGTGATTTCCCACAGCCCAAGGAGATGTATTCAAATAGCTTGTTTGTTTTTGTTCAAGTTGCTCATTGCTTGTTTGACCAGTGAGCTGTCCCAAAGAAATTCAGTTTACAATCATATGCAATTAAGAAACGCATACATTCCTCACAATAGAGAAGTTAGATTCAGACGAAGTTTGGCATTTTTGCTTGAAAAATTACTAAAACAATTAATAAATTATCAAAATATTAACAGACTAACGATTAATTGACTAACTGCTGCAGCTCTAGATGGATGGATGCATTGGTGATACTGTAGATGGAATAACATGTGAGCATTTACCATGGTTTAATGGATTTAATAGCAATATCTCCAAAAATCAATCTAGTTATACTTTATGCGTGTCACAGACGTTACCCTTCTTTGTATGTTCATGCAGTATAGTAACACTGAAGCCACTGGCAAATCCGATGGCAGGTGAAGGGAAAGTGATTAAACAAAAGCAAAAGATGAAAAAGTGCATTGTTGGTATTTTGTATTTTAACTTATAAAGATTCTCATGAAATCAAACCCAGATTCTGATACTATTTTTGATTGGCATCGCTGTGAGAAATAACCATTCAGTGTGTTAACATTCTGTACATTATCTCTTTAAAAGGGATTCACAGAAAGCACAAAATTATTATTGATGGACTTCTTTATAAAAACCACGTTTGTTTGGCTGCACTGTAAACACATACAGCAGTTGCAGTTGTAAAAATAACCAGCTCTTGCTGTTACCACAATAACCACAGATGTTGCCAAATGAACAAGGATTGCAACTTTTTTATTGCATTCCATTTTTTTTTCCTTTATTTGTGAGTATTCCTGTCTCCAGTTTGCAGTGCGGCCAAAAGCAACATGAACGTTGTGGTTCATCGTGGGTCTATTTCAAGTACTATTTAAAAACGATATAATATTCTTTGAGTGGTTCATCAATGGTGATAAATGATCCAAAAGTCCCGCAAGGTGTGGACAACTCGGCACACCAATGAAGCTGGAGCTTCGTCTCTTCAGTCACTACACACATACCGACACATCCCCACGCACATACAAGCTACGCCCACACATGTGCACTGACCCCACTCCTTAAGGGTTAGGGTTACAATTTTGGATTTATTTTTACACTTTAAAAACATTTATTAAAAGCTTCTTTCTTTTCACATTTACAGCATTATATGTTGAACTTTATATTGTAAGAGGCTGTATGTGAACTTATTGGGAGAAAACTGGTACTTCTTTGTAAAATCAGACATGAGCACCCCCCTATCACCAAAATGGTTTGATCCTCGTTTCATAACGCCGTTGCAAAGCTTTGACTGTGAGATTGAAAGTCGAATCAGGCTCAGCCCATCGATGCATCAAATCTTCGACTATTCGGGGTCAGTCCTATTACTATGTATTTGTTCTAGTACTTTTACTGCTGTGACATTTTGTATCTTATCTAACAGAGGCAATAATGTTTGAATGTTTTTAGAGTGTGATCTACCTGGAGTGAGATGGCTATCAGCTGACCTGCTGAGCCAAAGACAGTCCAGCCAGAACTCATGGGCAATATTATTAAATTATCCACACATCACAAAAACTACTCACTCATTAAACTGGAGCGAATAAACTGAACTGACACATGAACGACTGAATACAAAAAAAACTGCAGACAGTAACAAATCTTTGGAGAAGAAGCATGAAATTACTTTTGCTTGCTAACAAGAACCCAGGCCGTTGAACACTAACAGCTCCTCTTAATACTGCACCATAAACAATGAGTGCTCTAACATTGTTTACACTATAGCTTATCATTGTAATGATGACAGAATCCAGACTTTACAACAGGAAAATATGTAAAATGGTGCCATGACCAAAAATAAACCATGACTCTCCCCTCTTCCTATTCATATTCACTGCCCTGTATCACTACATCTGTCAGTCGGTAACAGCTTCCCCTCTTATGCTTAAAAAACAAGATGTGCTCTGCCATTAAACCCTTTCTGTGCTGCAAATGGATCTCTAAAACTTCACTATCCGTTCAACTCTTGATTGCGTCCCACCTCCTTGCACCACTGACACTTTACCACTCCATTGCTCCAAAGAGACAAATCTGCAGATAATCAACAATATGGTGGGAGAGCAACAGGACAACTTATGAATATGTAAATCTGGCCGTGACTCAACTTGTAGCTACTTTTAGCTTCCTTACAACCTTTTTTAATTTAGCTGAAATGATGCCTTTCATCTTTGCATGCTTATGAAGGTGTGCAGTGCACATGGGTGCACACCCGTACAAACACACACAAACACACACACACACACATACATGTCTCCACCCCGATACTGTATGTAACTCTGTGTGCTGTCCTCCCGGGCTGTAACCCAGCAGTATAATGAAGGCTATAAATCAGCACCTTGGACAGCGCTAGGCAGCCCTGAGCTCCAGGATATACGAAAATACTGGAGTCAGGCAAGAGAGAGAGGGCAGTCGCTTTCAGCACCAGGGGCTAGTGGACAGCGACAGCCTCTGACATTCCTACTGTAAAGAGGCGAAAAGCCCTTCCTATCTGGAGCTGCCCTGCATAGTACTGATGACTAAACAGAGTTATTCAGGTTGTTGCACAGCTAGCTTAGCAGAGCTGTGATTCAGATGAAAGGGATGGGGGGAGAGTTGAATGTGTGTGTGTGTGTGTGTGTGTGATGAGGTCCTATCCTGAGAGATGTTGCTACTGCGGAGTGACAAAAAGAGAGAGAGACAGTGAGTGTGGCAACACAGGGGGAGGAACAGAGAGATTAAGAGATCTACCTCTCTGAGGGTCACAGCATGGCTCTGTGCACATTACATGCTTAGGTTATTCTTATGCATTAACCCGGAACAAATAAAAAGGGACAACCTGACAAATGAAACAGTCTGACATCTGTATATCATTTATAAATAGAAGTCAGACATATAGAAGTCAGACATATAGAAGTCAGACATATCACTAGACACTTATCAGCACATTATTACAATGTGTGTATGAAAATGCGTGGCAACTTTAAAACTCCTTTCTGCACACACAGACACATACACACACATAAATCAGATGGTAAATTTTATAATACTCAAAGGTGGAAACACACAGTGACAGCAAAGCTCAGAAAATCATATTAGCTTAACACTTCGACATGCACTGCTATGTGGTCTTACGTCACGCTTGGTAACCTGATGGTTCCAGTTCGTCACACTTATAAATGGGGTCATGCTTGAACCGGGTTGCCAGCCTCTTACAACTATTGTCCGTCCATTTAGCGCACCACTGTAATCCCCCCCACCCCAAACACACACACACACACAAAAAGAGATGCCCGCATTAAGTTAAATATTCATGTTCCCAGTGCTGGTCTATTTTTATCATTAAGCCCTCACAGGTAGGAGAAGCAGCATAGTGACTGTTCTCTCATCCGCAACCTGTCTTGAGAAAAAAAAGCTGAGACAAATGTGATCAAAAAGGGGGGGAAAGAGGGCAGTCAGGGAAGCTGGGCCTTGAGAGAGAGAGAGATATGTGCATAGCTACAACAACCTTTAACGTATAGCAAAGAGTAAAAAGCAATACTGTCGGTTTGCAGCTTCTACACAAGCAACCGCAGAATTATCCTTAGTGCAAAAAAGCCAACTGGTATGAAAATTGTAGCCAAACCTTACTAAACTTACTCAAACTGCATTCATGACTTAATACTGTCCTGAAATGTGCAGTGCTTGTCACTAGAATAGTATGTTCAATTTCCGTCTGGGCCTAAGAAGGTATGCTCTATTTGGTGAACAGCCGGTTTAAGAGCACTCACAACACAGCTCTGCACAAACCAGCAACCTACAGGTTTTTTCCAGAAAGCCTGCAGAGTCTAAGGACTGGGCTGAGCGATGGGGATTGGATGGCGGGCTGATTTTGACAGCTGGGGGCGATGGGATTAGCAGCAATGGTGGCTTGGTATCTGTAATTGTGAGTGGCTGTGTGTATGTGTGTGTGTGTGTGTGTGTGTGTGAGTGAGTGTATGTTTGTGCGAGTGTACACATGCCCATACCGCCTGTCCACAGAGTGCCATATGTGGTGGGAGCATTTACATTGCAGTGAAGAATGAGTGAATGAACCAATGGGCGGCTGCACCAGAAAACGCTCCGTACTGTCCCTGCACGAATCTTTGATTATATGTCTGTTTGCGTGTGTTTATCTGCATGTATTAGTGCAAGTGTGTGCGTGTGCTGGACAAAGCTGTAATGCCCTTACACTCACCATCCATTGCATTGAGTGAGCCCATTACTATTCCTGTCACAACAGCCTTGCAGTAAGAGCAGCAGCAGAGGAGGCAGGCAGGCCGACCACCGTACAATGCTGTAACACTCACATGCACAAACACAAACACACACACACACAAACACGCACACACTTCTCCCTCTGACTGCTCACTACCATCAGGTTGTGTGTGTAACCTGTGCATATTGTGTGAGGTATTTCTGTACTACATATTTTTACTCTCCACCTATGTGTTTCTATGCGTTTGCGTGGGCAGATGTACAGTATGCGTGTCTTGCATTGCCATGTGAATGTCCCTGTTTATGCATGCCTGCTCGTGTGTGTGTTGAGTGTGTGTGACTGCATGACACATCCCATCACTCACCCTGGCTTTGCGCTCCCCCGTCCCCCTCCTCTGTGTCCGTCAGGTTGTTAAGCATCCCGGCTCCTCAACGGGCACTCTTCTTCTGCGGAGCGATGTCACCGATCGAGCTCTCGGCGGCTCTCCCTGCGCTCCACCCACTGTTATACAGCCAGAGAAATCGCAGGGGGAAGTAGCGTAGAAAATATGCCAGCCGGATCCTCCTCGCTCCTCGCTGCCCGTAGGATGCACGAAGAGAGGCAGCAGAAGAGAGAGAAGGATTTTTTTTCCCCTTTGTAGATCCTCCTCTTGACGTCTCTTCTCCACTGGCTTGTAAGCGTGACTCTCTCTCTCTCTCTCTCTCTCTGTTGCTACCTCTCTCTCTCTCAGTCTCTTGCCCTTCTCTCTCTGTTGCTCTCTTACTCTCTCCGGGAGGAGGAGGAGGAGGAGGGAAGCTGCAGGAGTTTGGTAGATGATGGAACGCCTCAAAGCTGCACTTGCTCTCTCTCTCCTTCCCTCTTTCCTTCTCTCTGTCTTTATTTTTTGTGCCTTTCTCGCTCCTGATCTCGATCTCTCCCACTCACAGATACAAAAAACACTCACTCTGCCTTGCTCAGATGATGTTGCTCAGTCACTGTGGCTGCCAAACTGATTACTACTGCATATTCAAGCAGTTATATATTTCTTCTATATATATATATATATATGTCTCTCCTCTCTCTTCTCATTGTGGCTTTCATATGATGAGAATGTGATTGGGAAGGGGAATTGATGCTGTTAGAAGAGTGAGCAGGCGGTAACCTCACTGCTCCGATGTTTTCTGTCCACCGAGGTGCATTATGCATCGGCTTTTCCTCCTGTCTGCTTTGTAATAAGCCGCTGCACTCCCTTCCTACTTTAATGTCAGATGCAAATACAGCCTCTCTTTCCTTCAAGGGATGAACAAGCCCTATCAACATCATCTGTATGCAGTTATGATTAACATGGAGAATCATGTACTCACACACACACACGGACAGACACAGTGTATTAGCAATAGGGTGCATCCGCAACTGTTTGGTTTTGTCTTTTTTCTTTTAATCCATCCTTTAGAGGGTAGTTATGTTTGGTTCCAACCCAGAGGACCTGCCTGTTGTATACCGTCAGCGCAGCACTGAAGCCTCACTGTCAATTAGACTGGTCTCATTTTGATCCATGCAGATTCATTTTGATCTGGTACATAGTGTACCGTGTGCAAAAAAAGTGTGTAGTACTAAGACACTCGTGCATGTGTGTGTCTGTGTGTGTTTCTATACATGTCCCAGCGGTTGTGATCCCACACCAGAGATATGAAAGCAATTAATCTTGGTTTTAGTCATGGTAGCACTGATGCACAGAATAGATTTTAACAAAAAGGGATGGAGGAAAAATATAACTGCATGCTCGGCTCCACTGAATAAATTTATTACCAATGTCTCAAACAAAACTGGTTTTGTCAAGGTACAATTACCTTGACAAAGAATAAATACCTTCAAGCTTGGTAATACATTTCTTCACTGAGCTGTGCGTACAGATACATTTCTCTCTCTTCATTAGTATGCACAACATGGCCAGCAGTTTGTTTATAACAACAAAAGACACGCACAAATTAAATTATGATATCCATGAGGGGAGAGCCTTTGCATTTACATAGTTGAAACGTTCAGTCGGTTCAATTGTGTCCTGAAGGCTCATCATTGCTTAATTTAGATTATACTAGATGTAGTTTTGAGCAAGCAATGCAATTGGTTAAAAGTGCACAGGCATGACATGAAATCAGGTTGATTATTACTATTTGTTCTGGTTACACAGGAAGACAAATTTTTCTGTTTCCTTATTTTTGTTTTTTAAATGATGAGGTTTTTGGATGACTTGAAGACTAGAAAATGGTCAACTTAATTTTGTGCTGTTGATACCAAGCTTCTGTTAAGACAACAAGATCAGAAGATGAGTATGAGACAAGAGTTCAGAAGAAGAAGTAAATAACATTTAATATTTGGTGGCATAACCCTTGCTTGCAATAACTGCCTCAAGCCTGTGACCCATCGACATCACCAAACTGTTGCATTCTTCATTTGTGATGCTATTCCAGGCTTTTACCGCAGCTTCTTTCAGTTCTTGTTTGTTTCGGGGTGTTTCTCCCTTCAGTCTCCTCTTAAGGAGGTGAAATGCAGCTCTATTGGGTTAAGGTCAGGTGATTGACTTGGCCAGTCTAAAACCTTCCACTTTTTCCCCCTGATGAAGTCCTTTGTTTTGTTGGCAGTGTGCTTTGGGTCATTGCCCTGCTGCATGATAAACTTCCTCCTGATTAGTTTCAACGCATTTCTCCGTAAATTGTCAGACTTGGCAAAATGTTTCTGTACACTTCTGAATTCATTCTGCTGCTACCATCATAAGTTACATCATCAATAAATATAAATGAGCCTGTTCCAGAAGCAGCCATGCACGCCCAAGCCATGACATTACCTCCACCATGCTTCACAGATGAGCTTGCATGCTTCGGATCATAAGCAGTTCCTTTCTTTCTCCACACTTTGGCCTTTCTATCACTTTGGTAGAGATTAATCTTGGTCTCATCAGTCCATAAGATTGTGTTTCAGAACTTTTGCGGCTCATCTCTGTTCTTCTTTGCAAATTTCAATCTGGCCTTCTGATTCTTACTGCTGTTGAGTGGTTTGCATCTTATGGTGTGGCCGTGAGTCCTCTTTGAACCGTGGATTGTGATACCTTCACCCCTGCACTGTGGAGGTCGTTGGTGATGTCACCTACTGATGTTTTGGGGGTTTTCTTCACAGCTCTCATGATATTTCTGTCATCAACAACTGTTGTTTTCCTTGGCCAACCTGTTCGACGTCTGTTGCTCAGTACACCAATAGTTTCTTTCATTTTCAGGACATTCCAAATTGTTGTGCTTGCTATGCCCAATGTTTGTTCAATGGCTCTGGTTGATTTTCCTTCTTTTCTCAGCTTGACAATGGCTTGCTTTTCTCCCATAGACAGCTCTCTGGTCTTCATGTTGGTTTATCCTCTTTAACAGGAAATGCAGTATTTATAGGTTTGAACCATGGATGAAAACTTAGACTAGTCATGCAGAGCTATTTAATGTTTGGACAATCAATCTAAAAGGCAACAACTGGGCAACAAGAAACATCAGTCACATGTTCCAATAGTTTTGCTCGCTTGAAAAATGGGTGGGTTCAAACAAAGGGTGGTATGTAGTTACACATGTGAATGAGAGCTGAAATTCTGAACTCTTGTCTCATACTCATCTTTTGATCTTAAACCAAATGTCTTCAGTGAACAACAAAAACAAAGGAATTTGCCTTACCGTTCTAATACTTTTGGAGGGGACTTTATATCAAACAAACAATAAATAAGGAATGCTAGGGTGAAAAAGATTGGTATCATCATGTTTTTCTATAATTAAAGGCACTTTTTCCACTAGTGGTACTGGTAATCCCACTTATATTTAATAGGTAACATGGGTGGCTAATGTGACAGACAAAGCCAGAGTAATTACGATGTGTATGTCTCTGGAAATTAATGTTGGTGTACCTAGAACTTTGTTGTAGTAAAAGGGGGACTGTGCTTTTTAAGCAGCCCAATTCAGGTCCAATTCAGGTCCTCCATATTCCATCCAATTCACAGTGAGACTTATCTGTATTAAACCTGATCAACAAATGATGATCATGCCAGTTGATTTGACAGAAATTGAGCAAAACCTGCGAGCCAGTAGTGCTGATACACTCATACGTGACATATCTGTCTCATATCGAACACACCCTTTTGAATCAGGTGATCTATTTAAGCCATCAATGCCCGGCTCACTCCATTGGCCAGCCTAAGGTGCTGCTGCTAATCTACAACACTGCATCATCACTGCAGCTGCTCACATAGCGTTTTTAATCAGCCCACATCCACTCCAGTATCTACCTGTAGACTCACATTTCCCCCGGAGAGAGGTCATCATTTCTCTCTGAGCAGGTTTAAATGTCACATCCGGGACACCAAACATTAACTGTGCAAACTCTGGACTCACACATTCATATAACTGTTCCATGCGAATTCACTGAATGAAATGAAAACTTATTTTTCACACAACCAAACCAGCTGACTGCAATACTTTCATTAAGAGGGAAACAAGATGGGCAAAGAACCAACTGTAAATTTGGAGCAAACACTGTTGTACATTTATGTCTTGCTTGACGACACTGACCTGGAAATAAGGCTCCTTTATAACATAGTTCATGAATAAGCATTTTCTATGTGCAAATGCAATAAATCAAAATTACTTAAAACGCTGCTGCATGACAACTATGTAACTCAATACATTTTCTACTTCAAGTAATCTAAGTCCATCCATCCATCCATCGTCAACCGCTTATCCTGCCTACAGGGTCGCGGGGGGGCTGGAGCCAATCCCAGCTGACATCGGGCGCAAGGCGAGGTACACCCTGGACAGGTCGCCAGTCCATCGCAGGGCAGTAATCTAAGTATGAATTATTAATATATAATGCTAGAGAATTGTACAAGATGTTAATTTTATGATCAGTTGTTGAAATGGTCCCTGGTGATAAAAAACTTTACACAGAATCACACAAAAAATTTCAGTTTCTCAGTTGTCTATTTTATTTCCTGGGCTAGTCATATTGCGTTTACAGTCAGCACATAAAATATAGTTTGGAGAAGGAAGGAAATCTTCTGTTGAGCTAGAGGAGATGAAGGTAGAGAAAAGGGAGAAGGTGGTCGATACATCGCCTAAATAGAACAAGGGAGAGCATGTGCTTATCAGGAAGATGATGGCAAGGAAATGTGTTTACTTCAGGATGTCTGCTAACCACTTCGAGGAAGTGGTCTATTGCGTTCATCTGTCAGACACCACCACATTTACACCAATCTGGATGTTCAAAAAGGACATGTCATTCACCCTCCATATTCTCAGCCGGTGAGAAACAGCCTATACCATAACCGCCAGGCAACACATTAAGGCATCTGCAAGATGCACAATAGAACAGCTGTTGGAACTCAAAACACGTTAGTTTGACATCGAAACTGTTGTTGCTGCACCATTTATATCAAAAGATGTTGGATGACAAGAATATACTGGGTTTCAAGGCAATGAGAAGTAGGAATACAAGGAAGACGGCAGGCAAGCACTGAATGCACTGGAGCAGAGCAGAGACTTGTTCGCACAGCAGCTGGTTTCCAATAGAGAGTAAGAACAAACAGACGGCTCAGTTACACTTTAAAAATGCAAGGAAATTTATTGATAAGACTAGATTAAGTTATAACAGATAACGCTTATAAAAGTTGATGTCAGAATGCATTTCTGAAGAAAACTGTAAGAAAAAGTTGTTAAAAATGTTATTTCAATGTTATTTCAAGGTAAAACTCAATGCACTCAATGTGCATTCAAATGTTTACAAACAGCAGAGATTTAATCAAGTAGCTCTGAGGTGAATTTGAAATAAAATGAAATTTAACTTTATTATCTAAAGAAGAAATTCATTGATCAGAGGAACAAGACGGTGCTGTTGTACTGTTCAGTGCTGTAATAACTGGTATACCAAGGGCTTCTGGAGACAAATTGATTAAATTGCTGCAATTCACGTTAGATTATTTCCTATTCTTTCTCATTTGATTCAGTTCAAGCTATCAGAAAGTCTAATTAATGCAATTCAAATTTTCTGTGGGCATTATTCTCTGCATGTACTGCTGACTCACTCAGGCATCTAAAGGTTTTCTTATTTCTTAAGCAGCATGGCTTGCTGACAACTTAACAGCGGCTTGTCTACAAACAGGGCCCTGTTATTGGATTAGCCCAAACCCTTAGAACAATCACATACTGCCAAAAGAAACTCTTCAGCTACAGTATGGGCGGTGGAGGCAGTGAAAACTACAACAATAGTAAATGCATGTAATACTACAATTTAACTAAAATTGGGACCCTTCTTATAAGCGTGTGAGAGAGTGTAAAACTACATGCATTAGAGGCTAGGGGTGTGGGAGTCAACATGCACAGTTGTTGTTTAAAAATTATTTGTGTAGCTACTACAAGATTGTGGGTTTGCCAGTGCGTGTGCAATAAAGAAGCAGACAGAAAAAGTGAGAGAGCAGAGAGAGAGAAGTTGACTGGGGTATTGACAAATAAGAGGGTTTTATGACTAAATGCAGATGCATGAGTCACACATATTCCTGAAGTTGTACTTGTTATCTGTGCCTGATTACATGCATGCGAGCTGGCATTCATGTGTGAACATACTTGTATGCATGTGCAATTTCATTTGTAAGTCACGTTTTCCTCAGAGGAGTACTCCTACCAATTAATCATTTTTGAGAGAACAATTTTCAAAAGGGTTTTTAGAAACAGAAAAGGTATATTTACATTTTCAAGGGCTCGATTGAAGGCTGATTTAAATGTCATAAAAGAGTTGGGTTCTAAAGAGGAGCCGAAATTGGACAATCTTTGTTGAGTAATGTTGAACTAAATAGAGCCATGTAAAGGTCATACTGACCTGAAACCGTATTACGTACATTACCTATCTTAAAAGGCGTGTAAATC
Source organism: Micropterus salmoides (assembly GCF_014851395.1). NCBI lineage: Eukaryota > Metazoa > Chordata > Actinopteri > Centrarchiformes > Centrarchidae > Micropterus > Micropterus salmoides. The sequence continues at coordinate 13,796,398 of NW_024043372.1, forward strand.
GTGTAATATTTAGTAGGATCTTGACAGAAATGCAATATTATATACATAACTATGTTTTCAGTGGTGGACATTACATAATGCACTATTACATTTTTGTTACCTCAGAATGAGCCATTTCTATCTACATACACTGCGGGTCACCTTACATGTTGCGTCGCCATGTTGCGTCGCCATGTTGCGTCGCCATGTTTCTACAGTAGCCCAAACGGTCAAACTGCTTTACAGAGCGCCTTTCGTCACTACGTTGAATACGTACTAACAAGAAGAAGTAGTAGTAGTAATAACAGCCATCTAGTTTGTTAGAAGTACGAAGATTTGTGAAACTTGGACAAATGGAGGACTACACGTATTATGTAGCCCAAGGTGCCAGAGCGTGTCGGCCAACGTAGCTTCTCCTGCGCGCTTGCAAAGGGAGGGGTGGGCAGGGGCTGAGTCGTTGGTTGCAATTTGCAACAGTAGACCAACAGTAAAGTTAAACTTCTATATGAGGGTGGGTATTGTTAGGATCTTATCGGCTCAGTTCTTTATCAATACTCTTATTTGTTCTTTTTCATTACTAAAAGTGCTTTTTTGAAAAATATATTACTCTAAAAAAGAACTCAAGAGGATTAGAATTGAATATCCATCCATCGTCAACCGCTTATCCTGTGTACAGGGTCGCGGGTAGAATTGAATATTTTAAACAGAATTAAATGTTTTTAGAGCAGCAACACTACAACAGCAAAGTCACCATAAACGCTATAGTTTTATTGCACTTACAGTAAAGAGAGTAGTTGTCATTAACTTGAGTAATCTTGGAGTTCCTTTCATTTCACCTGGTTCACTTCCCTGTCTCTACTGCGGCCTCTCTGCTCTGCTGTTCGCTCACCTCGCTTTGTGTGTGTTTGTGTAGAAACTCAGCCCTGACACAGAAAACAGGATTTCTATGATTTCAACATGGATTTGTGTAACATTTGCATAATCACAGAAAAAATAGGGTGCCTTGATTGTGAGTTTAGTGCGTCTTTTCAGATTTGAATGCGTCAGAGACACAGGACGCGTAACTATCAACATCACTGCAGCTTCCAGCACACCTGTAGCTAGTGGCGCTGACAACACTGCAATGTCATGCCTTCCCATTAGCTCTGTGGACTACAGCGCATCTAAAGCGCAAGAAATTATTTTTGTTCCATGAGCACACTTTATAATATAGTACAGTATAAAACACCTATAAGTGATTACACCCATAAAAGACACAGAATAGATTTTTAAATTGTAATGGCGTTTTCCACCACTGGTTATGCTAACATTAGGAGAGTTTATTTAAAATCTTGGGAAGTTAGCGTGTTTGTGTAATACACTTTTCCTATCTTAAGTTATGATAGGAACATTGACTTATTAACTGTTTATCTGTAATGGCCTTTATGCTAAATCAGGTCCTAACCCTAACTACCACTGTTACCAAACAGTTGCCGTAATATGGCTCCTGGTCCACTCTGCTTAAGAGCCTACTAATGAAGTAGGAGAAACTCACACACTACAAATGCTTTTAATGATGACAGGCCTGGTCAAAAGAAATTCAATTATGTTTCTGAACAGGGCTTGATGACCTCTTGTGACCTTGTGTCATCAAAAAGAGAGGAAGAGAGAGAGGGAGGTGAAAGGGAGGGTGCTGGCCTTCAAGAGATACAAGGAGTAAATTGATGTGAGCAGAGTCATAAAAGGAAAAGAAACGGAAAGAACTCACATAGGAGTCCTATATTCCTAAGTCCTCTAATTGACCTGAATGCAATGAGAATGATTTAGTGTGCTATGGTGCATACGCCAATGCCTCTGAGATGAGACTGTACCCTCCATTAAATCTTACACCATGTAATACAGTACAGCACACACAGGTGAAGCTGAATAAACACAGGATATACTACAATTTGGTTTTGATTTTATTATTTTTGCTTTTTGATTCTGGTTCTTATCAAATCCTGGTGCTGTTTATCAGTGTATTATTTTAGTAAGAAAATACGTCAAAGTACTGTATGTTGAATACCAAAACACTTATTTAACATGCATGGCGTCCACATTTGTGGACAGGTATTTTAACTCCATTCTGGGTTAATATATCATGGTTGTGTTCTCCAAGTCATTTGTGGACAGTGTCAGTTGATGGATACCAACATTGTAACAGTGGTTACTCTCTTGTTTTCCAAATACTTATTGTTTGATGACCTCATCAATCCAAGATGGCTGACTGTGATGGCCATGTGCTAAATGCCTCAGGCATATCTGTGAAAAACTTTTATTCAAGGAGATCTGTCAACATAAAAAAAAAAATGTCGTTTTTATACACCAAAAACCAACTGTCCATCTATGTGGACGTCATGCACAGTGGAGTCAGATTGTATTGTTTGATTTGTATTGTTTGATTTGTATTAAGTTTGATTTCTGTAACCAGCAAGTTCATTTATTCTAATTTTTGATAAATTGTATTATATTATAAAAAGACATTTAACAAATATATGAACATTAATAGTAATGAAAATGTGCATATTACAGCATTAAATTCACATTTTTTTGACAGTATTATACACATACTATAAAGAAATCAGTTTTAACTACAACAATGTCATCTGCTACATGTTGGATGTTGATATGTTAAAACTGAGATGATTCAACATGAAGTTAGATGAGGATAACAATATGCTACTGGGTTTCCACATACATGTAACTTCAGTTATAAATACCACTGTGAGTGTTTTTACTCTTTTTGTTCCTAAAATGTGTTTTATTGTAAATTTTTTTAAACTATTGAGCTTAAATACATAGCATAACATGACATAAAAAACATAATAATCCATACCATGTTAGGTGTGGCATTTTAGTCCTTTGTTGCATGGTCTCCACATACGGGCACAGTTTAAAAACAAAACAAAATTTTGAAAGAAATTTAATGGATTTGTATATTAGCCCAATGTTGAGAAAAAAAAAGAATCTTTAAAAAAATAGATAATATTTAATATAATAGATAATGTTTTTAATAATTCATGTATGAGAGGGTTAAGGAATCCTTTGACATTTTGTGAAATATGCTTACTCGCAGAGAGTTAGTTTGGCGCCACTCTCGCGTATGATAAATATGAAGCTATTGCCAGAAGCAGGCTAGTTTAGCTTTGCATAAAGACTGGAAACAGGAGGAAACAGCAAGCCTGGCTTTGTCCAAAACCAACTAAATCCACCTACCAGCATCTCTAAAGCTCATTGATTAATATGTTTGTTTAAGCTGTACAAAAAACAAAGTTTAAAAAGAAGAAGTTGGAGTTTTATGGGGGTTACGTGCCAAATGCTTCCTGGCCAGGCACATTAACTTCCTTAAGTCTTCATTGGTTGCCTGGCAACCCCAGATTGAACCTGATTGTTAACAATACACAAACAGAGATACTCACAAGATGTAAGCAGAAATGCACAACAGTGTTTCCCCTAGAATTTTTTTCAACTATTACTAGTGTTACAGAGCGGGCATGTTACGGAAATGTGGTGTCATCATACACGTGGTGCAGAAATTTTTGTCTGTTTAGGTTCGCCACCTTCTCCAGTCCTCTCCAACATTTACCGCTAAAGTGAGTACCTCCTGACACCGCTTGCTACAGTTATGCTACATTCAGATATTGGGTGACCAGACCTTGGATAGGGCCCTATGAAATCTGTTTTCATTTTTGTCAGATTCTGTGTTTCCCATTTTAGTTTTTTACAATTTAACCAGATGGTACCTGTTTATATGTTCACTTTTATTGGGAGTTATCTTTAGAACATTATTTCATGAAGCTTCCAAAATATTGAAATATTGATAAAAACAGTCAATATCCCTATGACCAAAACCACTCCCATGCTTTACAGGCCACAGCTTGAGAACAGAACATCCTACAGGCACTTTCTCTTCATATTGAAGAGATGAATCGATTGATATCCTGCATGTCTGTGTAGCCCCTACGGGTCGCCAGCAGAGACCGATAAAGACCGCCTCCGCTAAAGCAAACTCTTCTTCTCTACTTCAATCTGAAGACCTAAAGGAAACTTATCAGCTCAGTCGACCTCACCAAGATGGCGGCCCGCCAGATGGTCTCTGATGGAAAACAGCTAGAACAGCGAAAATCAGTTAGGTCCGGTACCATGATTAAGCTAATTTTGTCATCAGAAAGAGTGTGTAATCATGTGGTGGATGAATAAAATTTCAACAATTCAATAAGACAATATGCATATAGAAATATTCAAATGTATGTGCAATTATTTATGGGGGCTATTGCAATAGTAGGATATTAAAATACTATAAAACTATTTAATAAGGGACAATTCATAATGAATGTAATGCTGCAATACATGTATTGTAATGAACACACGGTAAAAGTGGGTCCGACTGAGGCTATACTTCTGAGAGTTTGTAGACGTGATGAGCTCTTGCTATCGTCTTCGATATGACAGCGTGTGAGTGAAGGAGTCGCTAAGCCCTGCCCTCGCCTAAACACAGACTCAGAGAGGACAGAAGTAGCGCTTATAAATACCAAAGAAATGCTTTCAATGCCCATGTAAAATCCAGATTTTTATAAATTGCATCAACATTTCGGCAGACTCCACAATATTCTGCGTTTTACAGTTAATTAAACTTTTACTCATCATATTCCATGATTCTGTCCGCCCAAATTGGGGGAGACACTGCATACTGTAGTTCAACACTTTCCTTTTTAGGAATCAATTACTGGAATCCAAAAGCATGTTTCTTCTCAACAAATACCAAGATCTTATGCATTCTGGACCAGTTCAGAACCAGCTTTTAATGCCATTCTTTAGGACATACAGAGGTTAAACTGCTACACATTTTCTCACTGCACAGCCTTGAGCGGCTCAAGGAGCTTGGGCTGTTTTAGGACAAGATAAAGTGAAAGAACGACCACTTCCAGCCTATAGTATCAGTAGCAGAGCCTGGTCTCCCGGTGTGTTGCGTTGTCTTGGACTGCTGCCAGACCATTATGGTCTGTCTGAGCACCTCCAAACGTTGAGAAGGGCGTGCAGCATTTTACAGCATCCAGCAGCCAAAGACACAAACGCCCTAGACACGGAGTTTAAACTTTAACTGGACACAAAAGACAAAACTAAACAACAAACAAAAATTCTCAGGAAGCTTGAAAGGCGGTTCTTTGCTACTCATCTCCAAGTGTACGGCTAGAGGAGCGTCAAAAGTTTTGAAATGAAACAGCATCCTTAATATTCTCTCTGAATTCCCTCAGTGTCTGAAATCAAAAAATATTTAGAGTGAGAGAAGGCACTTACACTTAAATAATGCAATACACAGGCTTTCTTGATCTGTCAAAAATCTCAGCCAGAAAAAGCTCAGTCAGCATTCGAGTTAGACACATCCAAGCCACCAATTCCATTCCAAAAATGACGATGTTCACGACAGGTTTGTCTTTGCTTCACACAAACAGAGCATTGGGTTGATTTAAACATTTTTACAAACATGCTATATGTGTAGAGTTAATCAGCTCAAAATTGCTCTAATAAGTCAAATCTTTACTAGATGATGTCTGCAATAAATCTAACTAAAGCTGCATCGTGATAAATAATGCATTTTGGTTTTCTGTCTGAGCCATTTTGGGAATGAAATATGCAAAAATTAAAATGACTTACATAAACATAATGTGAGGCTGATGTGCACAGAGTGTTACTGCAGAGTCATAGTGAAACAATTTGAGAATGCAGGTTGTTAGCACAATACTCAATCACTTCTCTTGATGAGTTCAACTCGACTAGATTTCCCATGTGTCTTATTCTCTGTCAACTGTAAATCTGATCAGGCTCTGCTCAAAGAACTGCCTAATGTCCTCCAACGGCAAGCCTGAGGACAAACGCAAACATACACGCATGCACAAACACTCAAGCGTATAGTTATTGGTTTATTTGTATGAAATTGTGTTAGGGTCAAGAAAATTGCATGGTAACTGTTTGAATCTAGCCCTGGTCTCCTGAGGGGTCATTTACAGTAGGTTGTAGATGATAACGGATGTTATTCAGGAGAGGCTGGGTGGATTCCATCTACTGCTGTCCATCAGTTTACCTGGCACTGCCAAATTGAATAACAAGTTTACACCCACTGTGTAAATTGTCTTTATTTAATCGACCCGCTTTTTTGAAATTTGTCCTTCACAAACAAATCTAATCAGAGCTTTGTCTCTTGCGAAAGGCTGATTTTGCAATATGAAAGACCACTCTGACTGTCATTATCGAATATAAGTGGGAAACATGATGGAGGGACAAAGGGAAAGAGAAGGGCAGAAATCGATTCAACTCAATTGTGTAAAACTTTTAAACCAGTCCTTGTTATTGCCAGTTGATGGGATATTGTTACATAACTTAACAACATAATATATTGTTCACCAAAGGAGAGAATCTACTACATGTGCATGGTGTCAGAGATTTGTTAAGTGTTGAAACCTGCAGGGCTGGCAGAACCTCTTGGCCCTCAGTGGGGTTGTCAAGTAATTAATCTGAGAATAGCCGGGGCAGTCCTGAGAAAACAAGCCCACACATCTGACAAGGCTTTGATTGCGAGACAGGCATCTGAAGATGTGAGTGAGATTCTTGTAGCCTCGGCAGGAAGAGTGAGGAGATCAAAGTGGTCTGGCGATGTTCCGACACCACTGAGCCGGGCTTTTGTTTGCTCTAAACATGTTTTATCTGATGAGGCCTGCTGGCCAATCTCAGAGTGTTGTCTTTCTAATCGCCTAATACTTCCACAGCAGCCGCTGGCTCTTAGAAATAAACAAATACGACTCTCTCCATATGTTGAATGTGTTAAAGGTAGTGTATAATATATGAATATGTGTAGGCAGATGTGTAGATGTATGCATGGCTGCAAACAAAGCAAATTACCACAAATTCAACATGAATTCAGCGTGACTTGCAATTTTGACCAATCACACCAACCTTTCAGCAAATTTTAGCTATCGCCATTTCCTGCAAAACGTTGTCATACTTACTACTTCTTTATGTACAAGTTGCAGCAGACATGTGCGATCCAGACACCATCTCACATTTGCCGGCAAAAAAAAAAAAAAAAAAAGCTGATGGCACTTTTACAGTGAATGACAACCAGAAATTGCAAATTCTAGGAAAAAACTTCAATATGCAAATAAACATAGGAGCTGTTATTGTCTGGATATTCATTGAAATGAACAAATAATCTCAATGATTCTTTGGAGGGGCTGAAAGCACAGGGTGTGGTTGTGTGCTTACCTAGAAATATTTCTGTTAGTGATAGACCAGACTTTCAACTTTAGCAAAATTTTACTGTAGTACTGCTAATGTACAGTATTTGTGTTCATATCAGTCATTTGATGCAGCAGTCTGATAGTCACTCAGGTGTAACAGCAATCATAAATGGTCTTGCATAACATATTATGTTGTAAAACTATTGTGTAGCTAACTACTGTAGAGATACTGTACAGATATATCGGCTGTGCTGATGTGCCAGCCAATATTTACTTAGTGCAGATACATCGCTATAACTGTAAAGATATCTTTTAGGTAATTTAGAAACAGTGTTACAAGTCATCACTGATATCAAATATTGAAATCTGTATCAGCCTCAAAAATCCAGTATCTGAGAGACTTTAAAGTACTGTATCTGTATGTGCAACACAGAGTATCTAGTAGTAGTGTATTGTTATTTATCCTGTGATTCCACTGCTGCTGAAGATATTGTAGCATATGTGTGTAGTTTATCTCTGCGTGTGTGTGTGTGTGTGTGTGTGTGTGTGTGTGTGTGTGTGTGTGTGTGTGTGTGTGTGTGAGAGAGAGAGAGAGAGAGGGGAGATGACTCTGACATCTTCCCACATTAAAAAGGTGAACCTGACAGAACTATTGAGCTGTGGCGGCAGGTAGTCCAAGCTGAAGCCCCTGAAATGTTAGATAAAGACGTAGCAGGAAGAAAAGCACCAGTGAGATGCACCTTGTACAGCAAAAGAAAAAGGCACACAATGGTGGAAGATGCACTGAAAGAGAGTGCTTTTGGAGTGTTACGCTAGTTGCAATTTATGAGTGTTTGTGTGTACATCAGATGCTGCCATCCATACATCTCCATACACATCCAGAAGCACCGCATTAATTCAACGATTATTCTATTTATTCCATCTAAGCCACTGAGGAGGAGGAACGAGGAGGAAGGAAGATATGACCCAGTTTTATTTCCGCCAAACAAAACAGATGGAGCAACAGAGAGAGAATGAAATGAAGTGAGAGCAGAAGAAGAGGAACGGGGAGCATCACCCTGAATGAGAACTGGAAGTAATGAGGGCTAATTTCCATACATGGCTCTACATTTTCTGGCCTACCCGCAATGATCACCACCCAAGTTTGGTCCAATCAGAATACTGAGGCAATCTCTGCTCCAAAAATTGTTTGCATATAAGCTTCATAAAACCAGATTTACTAATGTCGGGCTACATGATAGTTATGTCTGTTAAGGTGGTCACTGTGTCAGATTAGGCGATTATAGTCATAAATGTCTCGCCGTGACTTGGCCGAGAGACTACACATTGGTCCACTGACAGCTTGCCGTCTTTCATGTCATGCATGATGTCATCGTGAAGGAGGTGCTAGGGACCCACTTCGCGGAACAAGAATGTAAACAAACAGTGGTGTCCAAAGAGGTGTGTATGATACTGGCTGTCTTGTGTTTGGAAAAGCCTTGAAAAAGGAAGAAAACCCTCCATCTGTTTCACGGTTCCGCCTCGCAGCACCAACAACATCATTCAAAAATCCCTGAACTGTGCATCAATAAGCTGGTACATGATGTCAAGAACGCCAAGGTACTGTAGGCAGTTCCGTCCTTGGAGAAAACATACTAAAGGTTTTTGTAGGCTGCTCATGTAAGCTGCTTTAGAGCACAGAACATCTGTTTACGTCAGCAAGAAGACACTTGACTGAGATGGAAAGGGGGCGATTTATCCAGTGCACACAAACTAATGTTTGTTTCAGGCTTCAGAGAAACATGATCAGGGGGATTATTTTAGCAAGGAGCTGGCAGCCATATTTGGTAAATTTGTGGAAATTAAATGCAGTGGATGTTGTTTTAAAAATAACAAAGAAACTTTCACAACTGGAACAGCACCCCTTTAAATCCCTGATGAGTTTCAGCTGCTTATTTGCTCCACTCTGAAGAGGAAAATATGTTTGAAGGGAGAAATTGTTGGCTAAAATTTTTTGTGTCATAATATATGCATTTGGTTCTGTTGTGTAATGTTTAACAATGTTCTACCTGTGGTACTAAAGTAGAAAGGTTTTAAAGGGTTATTGTAAAATGTGTGGGCTTCAAGATTTTTATAGACTTTCTACTGTGGCTGCTGCTAATTTTACACACACCTACAAACACAAACTAAACCACCCTCTCTGAGCAGAAAGTCTTTTTTGGCCGTCTTTGCTGTCAGCATAGGACCAAACACCGTTTTAAAGTTCTAACTGTATGGACCTGATAATAAGTATTTTGACATAAATAAAACTAAAGACACAGAGTCAGTTAGTCTATTGAATTTTTCCTCCTTAATCCCTTAAATGCTCATAAGTAGTCAGTGCCACCATCACTTTTTTTGGGTCCCTCTGCATTTAGTAGATACTAGTCAAATATGAACAATGTACATTTATAAAAGACAACTGTCAACAGAAGTTGGCAGAGATTTTGACTTGTCAAACAGGTGTAACTTAATAATAGCTGTATTCCATTTAGATGTGCCAGGGCCAGGCCCCTGCTAATGTGAATGCTGGCTCACCTGCATGGCTTACTGGCACAACTAATTGGCATGAGGCCACGAATGTTGTTGGTTACACCTGTTTTTACAGCTACAACAAGTCAAAATGTCAGCTATTAAAATGGTCAGCTTAAGGAGTTCCTAAGGGTAGTTAAAGAGCAACTTAATTTTCTGAACTACAGATTTAATCTCTCACGTTGCTGCAGAGTTGTAGATGTGTACTCCAGGGTGTGTCAGTATGTCAGAATATCGTTGTGATGGTGGGTATGGTCAGAGGCGCAACAGCTGACTTGGTTAGCAAGGTGCTATTGTAAATCGTGTGAACTGTGATATTAATTGGGATGCTAATATTGACTAGTGAAAAACAGAATGTTTCACAGCTATCCTGATTAACAGGTTGCTATGGTAGCAACTTCTGTCACAAGGTAGTTTGAAAGAGTATGTATTATAAGTATATCTGTTCTAATTATTGATTAACTCCCCCTGCTCCTTTATTAGTTTAATTCTGCGGGATTTTTCTTGTTTTTCTTTGAGTGTTTTGTCAGAGTGATTGTTATTCGAGATGCTTGTCCTGCTCATGTGTCTGGGCGCATGGAGTGCTGTGGAGAGCGTCTCTACTCTACTCTGTGCTGGACTGTTACAGGGTGTAACTATTGTCTTAGCTTCTCACAGCAGTAGGTTTTATGTTATTTTCCAGTTTCCAGGTTTTATCTAGGTGTGACACCCCTTATAAATGTGCTTCAGTTACCACAAACTCTCTGAAGATGCTAATAATTTCACTCTAACTGCATGTGGCTATTAGTGCTGCTGTTTGTGATTAGACTATTTGTTTGCATTAAGGCTCATTTCCATAAAAAGGTGCCAATGTTGTGTCAAGTGTTATTATTTATTATTATTACCTAATTTAAATATCTGCAAATAGCACCAGAGCACTTAGATGTATTTATATTTCAACATTTGTGAGTGCTGAGAGAATTACAAGGCTTCTTTTTGTCTTACTTGTGCAGGTTTAGCAGCCGCAAAAGCCACACGATTAAAAACTGACAAACATGTCTTTGAACACAACAATAAAAAAACTGTTAAAAGCTGAATATATAAATATGAGGGTAGCCAACCGTACAGATTTAGCAGCCAGGTGTGATCTCTGCCTGGTTTGTAACGCACCATTTCTCCTAAAAGGGCCACAGTATATAAAGTCCAGATCTAGTGAGCTTTAAAAAGGCCATCGTTTATCTGCTCTGCTCCTGTGCAGCTGTACAAACTTATGGGGCATGCACAAACAGGTCAGCCATTATGAGAGAAAATGTTTTGTGACCAGAACTAAGAAAAAGCAGCAAATGCAACACACAACAGATTCAAATGCAATTTAATCTCTTTTATTGTAAGCAAAACTAAAATGTGTAAGTTTTCTGATAAATAGTTCAAAGATGAATGATGCCTCTCTCCTGTTTTGAAAGGTCTTACTTGGTATCTGACATATCTGAGAAACTTCTTTGTTCATATCCTTTACTGTATGTGCTTAAAACCACAGCTCAGATAGATATGTGTTCCTTGTAAAAGGTCACTTCATTGCTGTTCACACTTTCAGCAATCTGATGTCCATTTTATGCCACATTGACCTTTGTTTCTATTTCTGTCAGTTGCAGAGCACCTATAGGCTAGTTGGCACTAAGTTGACATTCCCACCAAAAATATTCAACTGCACTCAGAGAGGAAAAACAGGCATTGAATGGGTAGTGTGTAGAGTAAGCCAGTTACAATCACACAAGTTTCCCCACCAATTTGCAGACCTTTACGACCAGTTTGCCACATGATGTTGATGATCTGACGGGTACTCAGCAACTGTTCAGATTGCTTCCAGAAAATTGTCTGCCGCTGAATGGGTGATGAATAGCTCAACACTTGGTGCAGATAAAGGGTGTGTCTGCACAAGGCTGCTTTGTTAGTGGCCTTTTCAGGCTTTTTTTCATTTATTTTTTTTTATTTTTATTTTTTTTTACAGTTTTCTGGATCAAAAGAAAGGCAGCCAAAGTATTTAAACCTCTAAGCTACAGCTACAGAGACAAATAGTATGTACATGGATGTTATATCATTCCTGTATATTCCACTTGGACAATATTCCAGCATGAGAGGCAATCAAACATCAAACGCTCCTGTTTTATGATTGATACACCCAAAATGGAACTTTTTTACACATGGATGTTTTGTCATTTATTCCATATATTGGCAAAGTCAGCATCAACAATAGATTGTACTTTGTGGTCACATATAGCCAAGACATGGCTGATCAATAAAGAAGGGATCCTGCAACATTTTGTGGGATTTGATTTGTCATTTGTAGGGACTTTTCCATCACAACCTTAAAGCGGCTATAATCAATATTTTTACAATAACAATGTAATTAAATGCCAATGTGGAATCAATGTGACAGAAGTGTGCACTCGCCACTTCTCTTGTAGAGATTAGGGAAATGTGACCAGCAAAACAACATGTATTGTGGCAAGCAGAGCAAGCCTCCTAGAGATTTAATTAATTAATATCAAACACTAAATGAAATTAAGCAGCTGCTGCTTACCTTCACAGAGGTCAAACTCTACATTCTCACGTGAAGCATTTTGTTCCTCTGTGGAGCAACATGCAGTACATTAACAGACCAGCAGGCTGTACCAGCTCTACCCACTGAGGTAAAGAGTCTCACCTTTTTTATAATTAACTGGCGATGGGAGTGGCCCGCATCACTAGAGGGACAATCTGATTGGATCAATTGACACCTCTGGCTTGTGATAGGTGATAATGTCCAATTCTGAGTGGATAATGCAGAGGTAATCTGCCCTGTGGAGATCCCTATCGCTGCAGAGCCCCCACCCAACCCCAACTCTGTTAACAACAGATAATAAGATTACAGCTTGGCGCATGGCTGATAGAATTACAGCTATATCAGGGAGGTAGATCATTTCAGGTTAAAGCATACCACTGGATTCAACTGTAGAAAGAGTCACGCATTGACAGTGTGTCACCTCACCTTTGCAGTATTGGATATGTACCCTGGATAGAGAAGTTCAGTATGTTTCAACAATTTTCATTTTTTTTTACAAAATATATTCTTTGTGATATAAAGAGTTTTAGGCGAAACATTGTTATTTTTGAACTTATTATTTTGAACTAGTGTGTAATTTGTAGTAACTTTGGCTTTGTTAAACCAAATGCAACATGACTGAATCCCCTGCTAACTGGGATTAAAATGTGGGACTCCCAAAATTTGGCCCCCTCATCACTATTGTACCTCTGTAGCCTGAGGCTGTACATGCACCATGGGGTTTTGTTGGATTTTCTGGATGCAATAAACTCCAAACTCAGTCAATATAGTTGCTACGTAAGCAGCACTTAGTCAAACACAAAAACTGAACTGGAACTACAGACAAATTTGTGGTCCACTGCAAGTCTGGTTTAGCATATCCACAAATTAACATGGAAAAGGCAGCAGCAGGTTGTTGATATAGTGCTGCTGAAGTTTTCACAGGCGCGGTGTAGACCTAGTCAGCTTCAAGTGAGAGAATATCTGCTCCTGAATCTAAATGCTATAATCTTATCTGCCCACTGGAGCAGGAAGCAGACGCACTAAATTCCCTTCTAGTGATTGGCTCTGGCATCTTTGGAAGAGCCTCACTGACACACGCACGCACACACACACATATCTTACTTATTGGACATCCAGGACTGGGCAGACAGAATCTCTTCGTTTCTACTCCTCTGACTTTGTAATTTAGAGTGAAGATTTCAAGATAAAAAAGAACAGTGCTGTATCTCAGGGAGCTATCATCTTCCTGAAAAGGTTGTTTTGCTGGTTGGCTGTCTAACTTAACTGGCTGAGTTACTGCAAGGCTGGCACATGCCTGTTAAATGTACTTGGATCAAGTTAAGCTCCTTCTTATGTACACCACCTAACATCACAAGAACTGCTAAGATTTCAAATACTGAGAGAAATTAGCCACTTGCACTTAATTGTTGTATCTTCTAAACGTATTGATTTACACATCAAAGTGTGTTTAGGGGAGTACTACTGCATAGCGTATGTTTAAAAAAAAGCTGCATAAAGCCATTTGTGGCTCCAGAGGGAGTTGCACAAAGATAATTGTTGACCAGTGCATTGTAGAATAAAAAAGACAATATCTCTGGTTGTGTTTGGATCCTTTTTATAAACTGTCCATTGTGAATCCAACAATGTTTCTAGGAGTTATAGGAGTGCAATGCTAAATCTGTGGAATAATCTTCTAAGAGATTCAGCTAAACTCTCTCAGTACACCAGTCAATGTCATTAAACTGATGGGAGCAGATAACCAAACCAAATAGCATAGCAGTGTGAGGTCAGAAATGATTTTTATTTTTGTTAAAGTGGTTTAATTTTAAAAAGGAGCTGACAACACTCAGTCCTGTTGATGGAGATATCAGATCAGAAAACACTAAAGCTGCTTGCACACTGCCCCAACAAACGCCGACCGACTCCAACCAACACCAACTGTTGGATCAGTGTGTGGCGGTGTCGGTGTCAGTCTGATGGAGTCTTTAGAGTTTGACATGTCTAGTCGGGTCGGGTGGATTCGTAGAAAGTCGGACCAATGTGTGCCGTTTTCCAACAAACCGCAACGTTCTGAGAGTGTTCCCATGACAACTAAGCCTATACTCGCACGCAGAACGTCAGAGCGCAAGACTTTCTTTGATGTCAATGTAGGTTCGCAAGGTGTCCATTACGCGCTCCTCTTCCGAATCAGAACATGCACTGGAGGAAGCGACAGGTGTCAGGCCGAAAAGTTATCATCCACCTGATAGCCCTCTGCGGGAGTGCGCAGCATGTTAAAGCTGTAACACCCAATATCCAACCCAATACAGCCTAGTTACATCTACAGCTGCTTTTATCTCAAACAGTCATAATGTGCAAATAAGCATCACTTTATGTCCGTGGTAGCAAAGGGATGTCTTTGTGAAATGTTAATGTTTCTTGTAACGGAATAATCACAGTTGAAGTGTTTGCAGTTTATAGTAATCAGGCCTGACAAAACGTTAATATAGTTAATAAAATTTGAGTTTGGTAGGCCTATGTTTAATATCCTTGTTTTTATTTGGAAACAGACTGTAGTCTTTAATTAACATGATTCACAGCTGGGTTAGGCTATAAATAAAATAAAGAAAGTCTCTCGCTTGCAATTATCCTTATGACATTATTTTTGCTTGCTCTGTGCCGACCAATCCAGTCCTTTTAGTTGAAATATGGAGTTTTGTAGGATTGCACTTGGCAGTATCGCTCAATCAGTCCTTATTACCAGTTGAAATACATTTAAAAAGCCAATACAGCCCATATAGCGTATGCAGTTTTGAATTTGAAAAAAATAATTCCACTTCCTACCTTGTGACTGAAAGTTTCTAAAAAATTAATTGATTTCATTTTTGAGTTTTGGGCTGATTATAGCTCACCCACCCACCTTTTAACCTGTTGAAATACCTTTAAAGGGCCAATACAACCATTAACAAGTAGTTTTCCACTTGCCAAAAAGTAATTGCAGGCTTGACCCTGTGACTTAAATAAGAAAAAGTAGGCAGTCAGTTCCCGTCTGGTCAGTGTGGACTGATTTTTGGTTTTCTGAACATTCTGAACACTGAAACCAACTACTGGCAACTTTAGAATATTGGTGTTAGTTGGGCGCTGCCTGAACAGTGTGCAAGCAGCTTAATGTACTTCTGACAGGCAATAACAAACCATGTCTTTTGTCATTTAATTTGGAGGACTTGTTGCCAAAAAAAAATCACATCATAACTGTTGATATAAAATGAACCATCTGCAACCCAATGCCAATGGTCAAGACCCCTTGTTGTCACTTTATTACCCACATGGGAGCCCTTTAGCGTCATAGTTCAACGTACTGGGGAAAGCCCTGTAGCTTAGTTTTTGAATGCTAAAAACAGGTGTAGAATATTTAACAATAGTGTAGCACTTTAGCTAACTTACCAACCTAGGTTCTGAGAAGTAGTTTAGGGGTAAGAAATACGCTGTGTGTGATTAAACAATGGGCAGGTTTATTACAGTGCCTTTAACACTCTCATAGTGCACCAACCATTTTTGAAACAATCCCCAGAATAAGAAGAGCTCTTTCATAAAAAATACAATTTTAAAAAGTGTCCTTTCACTCATTTGTATCTCTACCCAGGCAGGATAATGAACGTGTGGTGGATCTTTCTTATCTGCCATTGTCCTGTAATCTGATGTGTCAGTCCTGTTGAATGGGATCCGAAGCAACTGGCCACACTGCGGTCCGATCTCATCATACAGGCTGTATCATCTCTGGGACTAGCTTGCCATCAACATCCAGCGAAGACCTACAATCCAGGGTCTCAAAAAGTAGTCTGCACATACAGTGCAGAATAAATCAGATAAATCCTCACAGTCAATGTTATGTTCAAATAATATATCATCCTGTTTGTCAAAACTCAATATCGTCACCCTGTTGTCAAGCGACTCTTCTTAAGTTTTACATTGTTATAACGTTACCAAAGATTTATAACTTTACCAGGTAGCATTTAAGCAAGACATTACTACTATGAATTAATTAAATTTCACCAACTCTATTACATTAAATTGCAACCAAATAATACTGAACAGAGTTTACACATTTTAGGCAAGGAAATTATCATATTATTATCATAAATACTGTAAATAAAAATACCTCTGAAGGTACTACATGTGCTTACACATCCAAAAGTACCTCCAGAGATTAGTCTGAAACCACGACACAACAAAATACTGTTGAACAGTTCACGACACTTTTAGCTCTCTCCTAAAGGTTACAATACAAACATTACTCACCGGAGTTTCCAGGGGGGAAAAAACTCCTTCGGCAAATGGCAGCATTCAAAAATCCCAAGTGATGGTGTTTTTACAATTAAGACTCGCTTCTGGGCCTGTGTGATCTCGTTTTCCTTACTGCGTCTTAGCCCGCTTCTCTCTGTTCTTCCTCGGTGCGGTCTGGCGCTAAAGTGAGTGCACACTGTAGAGATTACTGGATGCACCGGGGGTCAAAACAGCGCTGCTTTAAGGCCCGTATTTTTTATATGGGCTACAGTCTACGGTAAGGAGGAGACATGGTTGAGATGGTTGAGAAAAAAGCTGAGGCTTAAGATGCCTAAAAAATTTCTAAAATTTTTTCAATCTCATTTGTAATGCTTTGTTTGGCTTCCATACTTTAGAGGGGAAATACTTACTAAATAATTTCCTTAAACTTTCTACATGATCGTGTGAACCATAGGCACATATATACAGTTTTTCATTGGAATAATACTTTTTATCAAATACAATCATTAAGCATATCATTGATGAGCTGGTAGTGATAGATGATCTGTCTCAGAGATATGGTACCAGGCCTGTAATGGTGAGGCTTTTCCACACCACCAGTAACGTTAGCTGGGGCATCTTTCAGGTAGTCTTAGTAGAATCCTTTGGGCTTTGCCACCGGTAGATACACACATTATGCTAAGACTGTTTATATTCTTTCTCGGGAAAGTATCAAAAAACAGGCAGTTAGCCTATGTAACAATTTTATGAACCATTAACAAATCATATATAAATGGTTTGTCATTAAAATAATACTTCATTTATAAATAGTGAATCGATCATATATAAAGTATGAAAATACAATTATTAAGCAAATTATAGATGATCTTATTAATAAAGAATTCAACATGCATATAATGTTTATAAATTACTTACTAATGTGTGTTAACGTAGGAACAATGGTTTATAAATGATGAATTAAAAATTTATTAATACTTAACAACTGCTTCATAGTGTGTAAATAATAAAGAATAAAACATTTATAACTGTGTTTATGAATGATTTACTAATGTGTATTAATGTATGAACAATGCTTTAAAAATGATGAATTCCGTATTTACTAATGCTTAACTAATGCTTTATAGTGTGTAGTTATTATAAAGCGCTACAGTTACTTCATTTAGTAATCTGAATATAAACACACCTGTTACCCTCACTGACTGTACAAGCTTAACATTAAGTGGTGTGTCAAAACTGTTTAATGTGCCTGTGACGTTTTCTTGAAAGCAGTGACATGAGGAATAGACTGAAAACATAGTGTATAGTGAAGAAATGTAAGTAATTAAATTTTTGAGAGGAATTTCATCAGAATCAAATTTCCTGTGTGCGGTGTGCACTAATGGGCTCCCTACTGGACCCAAGCAGGGCTTCAACATATCAAGTGGTACTACACAGCTTCAGTATACTGTTGATCAGTAAGCGCTGTCCCAATAAAATAAATGTCCAATTTTACAGTCCAGTTGTTCTGTCTATGCTTATTATATGCTAGGATATCTCAAAAATAAGTTGACTTTCAGTGGACTTTTATATAAGGTAGGAAAGAGATTTTTTTTGTTACAAATCAGCATCAGTAGGGTGGGGGAAGTTTTTAAGGAGTTCATAACGTTGCAAGAAAAAAATTAAATTAAATGAATGAAAAAAAACCTGACACATGTACCCCAGTAATCTGAACTGCAGTAAGTGCAGATCTAGATTTCAACATTTCTGAACATTTCTACAGGCTATTGTCCCACAAAAATGATAACAGGAAACTGGGAGGGATTAATTATTCATAGGAGGTTGATGTAACAAAATTTCACAACATATGCAATATTTAAAGAAGTTGAATGTTTCATGAGAGGATGTGAAGATAATGTACTAATAATGTGACCTAACATTATGGCATTCTGTTACATTTGATTGTGATGCTCAGCGGAAAACACTCCTTCCTTCGCTTTGCGCATTAGCACTTACTCTGTCACTGCATTACCTATATGTGTGTGTGTGCGCTGTCACTATCTGAGGATTATACTACCTGATCATTACAGTTATTAATGCTAACCAAAGACTGCATATCACAAAAAAAGACTGCATGAATTAAAAACAGGTATACAGTGCTGTAAACTTGAGTATTTCCTGCCTCCAGCTAGCTTTTCCCGCTGAGCCATGTAGCTCATATAAGCTTGAAAGGAGCCTCAAGGCAAGAGGCAGCGTCTCACAGAAACTTGATGTGAGTTGGAATGAAAGTGACACAGTGAGGTCAGCCTGCACCCTGCGGCGTCACCTGTTCCCACCTGACACACAAACTGGTACAAGCTCAGAAACCAGCTGCTGAGTCAGCGGGTAAAGGGAGAAGGGTTTGAAGGAGCAGACCAAGGTGACACAACAAGTGACGGAGCCAAATTGAAGAGAAGAGAAGCTATTGTGAAGTGTGTTCGGTAGAAAGAACATCAAACCGGGAGAAAGAATGAGCGAGAGATATGGGGAGGATGACAGAGAAGCAGAGGGTAGCAGCTTGATGAAGGATGCTGAAGAGAATTTTATGTCAACTAAGTTGGACAGGAAAGGGTGACCGAGACTGGGGGACCGGAGCAGGGGGAGAAAAAAAGAAAAGAGCACCAAAGAACAGAAGATGATGTAATACAGTAAGTGTTAAGAGGAAAATCACACCAGCCCCCCGAGTCCTTACCTCGTTGTGTTAGTCACATATAGGAGGGTGTTTGTACAATGAACCGTGCAAGGGTGCGATGTAATTAAAAACTGAGTTTACACCTTTGATGCTTTGTTTCTGATTTCTTAGCCCAAATTAAGCTCAGGGGTATCATCGGAAAATGTTATGTACCAAGCTGAGTTTCCTAGGCAGCACACCTTCTTCTCAGACTGCGTACCAATCCTGCATCTTTTACCAGGATTTCAAGACCTGAATTCTACTCTTCACCCTAACAAGTAACTTAATAGTAAAGTATAATACAATATATGTACAGTCACTTTTAATTGGAAATGGGTTTAATTGTGC
Source organism: Micropterus salmoides (assembly GCF_014851395.1). Lineage (NCBI taxonomy): Eukaryota > Metazoa > Chordata > Actinopteri > Centrarchiformes > Centrarchidae > Micropterus > Micropterus salmoides. The sequence goes on from NW_024043372.1 coordinate 13,816,040, forward strand.
CCTGTACACCAAATATAAAATATCTGCAAAAAATCTATGACATTGCCTTGTAGTCTACACCCACAAAGTCTAATACTACTACTACTAATAACAACTAATACTATCGCTAGTTAGTAAGTTAGTGGTTTGCAGTGTTGAACAGCTTTACAGGTGTTTGGGCAGATTTATACCTTCTAAGCACATTCACTCCTTTCCGAAAGAAGTCATGGCCGAGACTTCAGTTCTACATAGTGACAAAGCTCGCACGGCCGAGGGAGCAATAGCTGTGTTTCGACCAAAGGAACTATACCCCGGAACTAGAAACCTTTGGAGGAACTCACTGTTTTTCCACCGGAGGGACCAGGGTCTAAATGTAGTTCTGGGGTCTTCATTTTACCCCCCAAAACGTCCCTGCTCGGGGGTAGTACTTTACGTAGTACCGGTACTTTGGGGGGGTGGGGCTTGCCTTGAAGTGAAATTCTGAATGGGCAAGTAGAGGCTACTGGCTTTAACTCGAGCATGTTGGGTGTTTTTCTACGACTGCTCCTCTCTTTTCCACCGTTGTGTGCAAAACAATAAATCACAATCAACAGTCAAATAGCCACACAAGTCTCGCCGATGTCCGCCTGAGATGTTGTCGTATGTTGCCTGACCTACGTCAGCTGGTTAATTAGCCTAATCTTCGCAGGCCTTTAGACAACGGTGGAAACGCACACAACAGTGGCCTCAACGAACCTCTTGGTTCCTTGAAAAGAGATCTGGGGACATAAAAGTCCCCAGTACCTTTGGTCGAAAAGCGGCTTAAGTCTCGCCGATGTCCGCCTGAGATCAAACGTCGGCATTAAATGTAGGCTATTGCTTGCCAGCATGCAGCAGTGTGTTTACAGCGAACAGCTGATGAAGTTACGCTAAATACTGGGTCCAGAGTTGTTGTTTTCAGTTTTCATCAGTCAGGAAGTTTTTACACAGGGCTGAAGTCAGTCTCCACCTCTCCAAAACAAGCAGAGCAGCTGATTACATTTGGTAATAAAGCTCGTTAAACCTCCCGTTCCTCCGACGCTCTGGATGCTCAGGCGACACAGACGTGTGCTGCAGCTGGTCTGCAGCTCTTGTCAGTTGGAAATGTTTTAATAACCTTCCAAACTGTCGCAATTTTATTTTAATGTTGCTTTCTCTGTGCTGGAGTTATTTTAAGATCTTTATGGCTATATCCAGTTTGTTATTAAAGGTGTAACAAACTTTATCGTGTGTCTCTTCATTATACTGCCACACAAAAAAAGCTGCTTTAATGGTCAAGCATAGCCTATAGTTTTCATTATATTCCAGTCAAATCTGATGTTCATTTATACATTTTGTCAAAAATCATGTTAACATGTTTTTGTAAATGTATTATCAGTGCTTTTTTATTATTAAGTAAATATTAACACTCATGATCACCTCAGCCGGCCGGAGGCCCGTGTCAGTGTCTGTGTTTGATTGACAGCAGCTGGCAAGCTGTGTGGCCAGCAGGGGAGCAGGAAGCAAAGTAAACAAACGTGTGGTGTAGCTTACAAGCAATGGACAGACAGTGTTTTGTTATCAGTGGTATTGAAGACTAAGAACCACACCAGCATCTATATCTATCTAATGGACTAAAGTGACATTTGCAGGCAAGTTTATATGCTGTTTAATGTGCTGCAGCTGAAAGGCTAATGACCTATCTAGCCTGCAAACTTACGTTAGCGGTGTGAATGTTTGTTAGGGGGTTCGTTCAACAAGCTAAGGTTCAGGACAAGGCGTCTGTTCATGTTTGTAAGTTAGATAAGAAGGAGACTTTAGCAGGAAAACTAATGTGGGCTCCTGTGTTGTGTGGCAGGCTGCTGTCTGGCTTAAAATTAAGTAATTTGATTGGCTGCCACCTAGGAAGAAACAATGGTATTCTGATAAATTAGTGAAAAAATCCATAATGAAAGACAGAAATATACATTTCTCCCTTTTGATTTCTTTTTTTTCTCAACGGCAAACACAGGCCAAGATATTTACAGAGCAGATATGTATGCAGTAGCAGACAAAAACCACTGTATGCTATTTAATTTGGATTAAGTTGGATTGAGCTAAAGAGTTTCCTATGGGTTCGTACCCATAATAAAGCAATAACTTCTTCAGAAACTATAATGATATAGTATGGATATTTTTTGTCATCAGGAAATGTAAGGAACCATATAAAGAGTAAATAGTTCAAACTAGTTGGCAGGAGGGAGTTATTTTAGCTTCTTCTTAATGTGTTAGTTTGGTTGTTCTCAAGAGAATATATATTATTTGTGCGTATCACGGTTTTGTTTTGTATTTCTTGTTTTATTTTGAAGTTGTCTGCCCTTGGTGTTCTGGTTGTACTTTATTTCCGGTCTGTGTCTTCCCTGATAAATACCTAACATGTCTCACCTGTGTTGATCACCCTGCCTGTTTGTATGTGGGAGGATACACTCCACTTTTTTTTTTATACCTGTCCTACCCAGTAGCCTGTTATAGAGTATGAGGAGCTGGATACCATGTTATGCCAGACAGATTTTACTTTAACTTTTTGTTTAATTATTTATTTAAATATTTATTGATTTGTCACTGTGCCAGAAAAGGGGGCAGGGTGGGGGGTGGGGACAACAGGAAAGCAGAGGAAAACACCAATTGCAGAAAGCAACAAAACTGCAAGAGAACGAGGAGGGGGGCTTGGGGTGGACAAAAGCAAACAAACAAACCAACAAAAAACAAAAACAACCAGACGAACAGCAACAATAAACAGCTGACATAAGAAAACAACTGAGGGAGAAATGAAAAGAAGAAACAATCAAGCAAAATAAATAAACAACCGGCCACTTTATTAGGTACACCTATTCAATTGCTTGTTAACACAAATAGCTAATCAGTCAGGCTGATTGGAGTATTTCAGAAACTGCTGATCTACTGGGATTTTTACGCACAACCATCTATAGATGGTTGTGCGTAAAAACAGAAAATATCCAGAGGGCGGCAGTTGTGTGGACGAAAATGCCTTGTTGATGTCAGAGGAGAATGGGCAGACCGTTTCGAGATGACAGAAAGGCAACAGTAACTCAAATAATCACTCCTTACAATCAAAGTATGCAGAATACCATCTCTGAACGCACAAGACGTCGAACCTTGAAGCAGATCAGCTATAGCAGCAAAAGACCACACCGGGTGCCACTCCTGTCAGCTAAGAACAGGAAACTGAGGCTATAATTCACACAGGCTCACCAAAACTGGACAATAGAGGATTGGAAAAACGTTACCTGGTCTGATGAGTCTCGATTTCAGCTGCGACATTCAGATGGTAGGGTCAGAATTTGGCCTAAAAAACATGAAAGCATGGATCCATCCTGCCTTGTATCAGTGGTTCAGGCTGGTGGTGGTGGTGTAATGGTGTGGGGGATATTTTCTTGGAACACTTTGGGCCACTTAGTACCAATTGAGCATTGTTTAAATGCAACAGCCAGTGTTGTTGCTGACCATGTCCGTCCCTTTATGACCACACTGTACCCATTTTCTGATGGTTACTTCCAGCAGGATAATACACCATATCACAAAGCTCAAATCATCTCAAACTGGTTTCTTGAACATGACAATGAGTTCACTGTACTCCAGTGGCCAATCCAATAGAGCACCTTTGGGATGTGGTGGAATGGGAGATTTGCATCATGGATGTGCAGCTGACAAATCCTCAGCAACTGCGTGATGCTATCATGTCGATATGGACCAAATTCTCTGAGGAATGTTCCCAACACCTTATTGAAAATATTTACTGCTAGTATTTAGTACAAGCAAAGTGTACCTAATAAAGTGGCCACTGAGTGCATATTGTCCATGTTCCTTCCTAGTCTTTGTCAGTCTGTTGTCATTATGCTTTGTGCTTCTGCCTTGTATGTTTATCTACTGTGAATTGTGATTTCACCTGCCTGTTCTGCCTGGAATATTCCTTTTCGTTTGACTGTGGATTTTGGAACTACAACCCATGCCTTTTGGACTCTGCCTGAACATTATAAGTTTGTAAATTTTTATGTTTCGCTATATAAACTAGACAAACTGATCCAGCCCTGCTTAGAGTCTGCATTTGAGTCCAAATACTTGTTTTTTCCTGCATCTGCAATTGGTAAACCTGACAGCATGTTCCGTCAACAAGCCTTTAGATCTGCAAGATGCTGCCATTTTCTGATTAAAAAGCAAACCCTACTTTTTTCAGTATGCAGTTTAGTAACCACAGCTATTTATCAGCTCAGTTTGCGCAATATTATATACCTCTATTAGTCTTAAGTGCAGGAGTGCACATAGCATCTAACTGACTACAGTCACAAAGTGGAGAAATAGCACAAATGTCTCTACCAGAGATTGTTTTTAGCTCTCATGAATGCGCACTACCTAGAGATGATGTCACCTTATGGGTTTTATAAAATATTAACTTTACTACCTTGAGGGGAAAGGGGCTTGAATGGGAAATAAACAAAGTGTTGCAATAGCCAGGAGACTCTGCAGAAGGAGCACCTCATTGTCTCTTGAAGTGTTTTCTGAGACTGAAACATAACCACCAGTAATGAGCAGGCCCTGGTTCTTAGTGGAGGCCTGGTTTATATGATGAAGCATAAGAAACTCATTGGAAATTAAATGACATTGTGCCCTAGGATTGCTTTTATGTAAAAATGTTCTGAATGACTATCACTAGGGGGCCCTAAATCTAACCCTAAACGACTAGAAGGGCAAACTATATAAAACAATCTTACAATCTACTTTAATGTTTAATCCTTAATAAATGTTATGTATGGATTTGGTTGTACTTTTGTACACATTTGTGTGTGCACACTTGTATCAGTGCATCAGAGCTTTTTCCAGAAACCTGAAGCTCATCCTGCCTGTTACATTTGTTTCAACTTGTTAAACATGAATGGACAATCTGCATCCAGGTTTGTATTGCTGTCAATAAATGTGTCTGACTTTTGTTCATGCATGTATATGTTTGTGGTCATATTTGGGTGTGTACTGTATGCTTTCCGCACCCAGTACATAACAAGTGACTGAACTCTAATTATAAACAAAGGAAGTACGTTCATTAGTCGCTGAATAAATATGACGAAGGAGAAGAGGAAAGATAAGGACATGTATGTCTGAAGGCAAAACTTGACCAAACAGTATTTGTAAATAACTATTGATGCATCTTTTATTCTCCCAACTTAATATAAATCTTGTATGTCAGGTGAGAAATCAGTGGGGCTGCTCAATTATCAAAAATCCTGATCACAATCAGCCTAAATTATTCTGTAGTGTGAGGAGTGTACAGACATAATCTTAAGGTTACTGACTGGATCTGAGGCTCCCCAATTTCAATTCATAAATATCAAACATGTTTGGTGAAATTATTCTGATCATTTCCTGTCCTGTGAAAGGAACAGCAAGCAGAAATCCACAACAGCAAATGAGAACATATACCGTGCATACCCAAATGAAATATCAGTAACGTATGAAAGTATGAAAACATAAATACTGCTCAAGCCTAAGCCCTAGATATCAGTCATAAAAGGTACACTAACCTTGGTTTTGATGGTTTTCCCATGCTTTTAGTTTCAATTCGAGGGTCAATTTATTAAATTTTATTAATTAATTATTTAATATTACTGCACGTTCCTATAATATCCAAGCCTACACACTGTACTTTCTACAGCTCTTCTCTTTGATGGGGGGATAAACAACTCCAGTGAGTAGGGCTGCTCTCTAATACAGTAGTAGCTTAAACAGTTAGTCTATGAGAAGAGACTTAGTTAGTCATTAGTCAGATAGTCACAAAAACAAAAAACAACTAAAACCTCAAACTCCATTTGGGACCTTGTCACTGAGAATTATGAAGTTTGAGGGGAATGTTACAACACCAATGTTTCTCTCCAGCATGCACTGCTCTGCTGCTAACTCAACTGAACACGTCTTTAACAGGTTTCTCATTTCAAAAGTTCCAAACATTTTCGTGAAATTAAACAAATAATCCAATTAATAAAATTATTAACAAAATTGCATTCAGTTAGTCAAAAAATGCTTGCAATGAAGCAACAATTACAGCATGTGAGTAAACCAATAGATGATTAGCTACATGATGGTTTCAACTGAAAACTCCCCATAATTCTGATGTAAGTAGGCTAACTTATTATCTTATTATCAAATTTTCAGAGAGAAAATTGGGACAATGTGGATTTTGGGTCAGGTGGGTGGTTATATTTTATTTAAATGTGTATTTAGGTACTAGGGCTGGCCAATATGGACGAAAAAATTAATATCCTGGTGCTGTTAGGCTGACTACCGGTATAAAATATATATTGGTATTTTCTGCTAAGTGTGCACACTCACAGACCTAACATATCTCTGCTGCAAACAGGTCAGCGTGCCCCGCTTCTTTAAATCTCTCCCTCTCCCTGTAAGTCTGCTCCAGTGATTTTCTCTATCAGTAGTAGGCTACGTTTGGTGTATAGTAAGTCGCCAAAGAAAAGAACTTGTCTTCTGGACTTTTTCTCCGTTCACAGCAGCAGCTGCGCCGCATGTTGAGGAGTTGACGACGTAGGCTATCAAAACAAATCCAACGTGGTAGCTAACAAATGACATCTGACTAGTGTTTTCATTGTTGCTTGCCTGGTCCGCGCTTCTAAAATATCCGACATGTCGCGAATTGTAACGTAATCACTGTGTTTCTCTGAAAACTGCTACAATGTGTCGCCTAACCTGGCCGGACTGCCGAAGTAATGTATATGTGTGGGAAAAACTGACTGAACCGTTGTTTTTCTTTTTACAAACCAGGTCTTCAGCACTGTCGACCAGCACTGTGTCTCCCTCCATGTTGTTGAGAGTTTGTAAAAAGATTGCTGCCTGCAGACCCAGAGGGAGGGGCGGGGCTGCGCGGTGAGGCAGAGAGAGAGGAGCAAACGCTGGCAGGATTTTACGTAAACATAATAATTAACTCAACATCAAACCATATCGGTATAAACGGTCTAATTTTCTTTTGAAATTATATCAGTATACTTCATAATACCGATATACTGCCCTATTAGGTAGTCAACAAAGAAACATAAAGTACATAAACTTGGATAACAATTTTAATTATAATCTGGAGGTTTAAGTTGCTGGTGTCAAAATGACCTCAAGGATGAAAGACATTTCAACATAATAGGAGGGTTAAATAGGCTAACCTGTTATTCACATTTTCAGAGGAAAATTTGGAAAAATTGAGTAAAAAAACAAAGGAGAAAAAAACCACACTTGTTTCATATATAATAACATTTAACCAAAACAATTACAGCCATGTTTCTGCTCTGCCACAATGTATTAATCACAGCCAGCAGATTTTAGATGGAAATAAAAACACCATGCTGGAGAGAAAGAGCTACTTTTAGGAGATCTGTTCGAAAGAAGATGACACAGGCAGTCGCTCCCTGCCATTTCTGGATGAAGATGCAGAGTGACACCTGAATGTTATCCAAAGTATAAATTTCAAAGTATAGCCAGCATAAGTATAAGTATGTAACTATAAGTAGTAATACTATAAGTAGTAACTAGATGTGTACAAAACCAAAGAAATCTGTGTATGTCTTCTGTATCCTCTTTGGATAACATCTGCGTAATTGCGCATCAAGTATGCATTACTCAAACGTGATAGATTGACATACTGCTGCATTTAGATGACAATAAAAATGTAATTCCAAATATGATTGCATAGAGAAAATATTTTTTATTTCAGTTGCCTGACAAAGGAACTAACTAGCCCTAACGCAGTTTACTCGTTTTCCTTGAAAAAGCTATTTTTTGCAGACTAGCTTGCTACTTATTAAGCTTAATTTGGGGCTATTGCCTAAGTTAGGCTGGCTGTATTGAGGTGTTTTAATAGTGTTTTGATTTCACAAGACTGACAAACAATGCAGAAGCTTTAGGCAAACAGTCATTACCCAGCTGGAACCAATAATGTCAGGTAGACATGGATCATGCTGCTCTGCAGTGTGCTCAGTTTGCGTGCCTTAAATGTGGTATCAATATCAATATCAATATCAATTCTATTTATATAGCACACTTAAAACAACCAAGGTTGACCAAGGTGCTTCACAGGTTAAAATACAACAAGACACTACTTGCACAGTAAAAGTACAGCAATAAAACATTATAATATACAGTATACGATATATAGTGATATTAAAATCGCCAGGAATGATAACAGACTTAACTCAAAGGAAATGCCAGTGATTTAAAACATTCGAGCAGTTGAAATGTTAACTTGTTAGTGCTCTTTGGTGGACAAAGTCTATAATTGAGACACATCCATATTATCTATAACTGCTTATCCTTCCTAGGGTTGCAGGGGGCTGGAGACTATATACATAGACTTCATGTCAACATCGCAGGACTGTACGGTAAACAACAAAACTAGTGAATGATATGTGCAGCTGAGTATGTTGGCCACGCTGTTAGACCAGCTCAGCAGACGATGACTGTGCTCTGAAGAGATGTGTAGTGAGTATTCCTGGGGGACAGGGAACACCAATATGAATGATTGAAAGACATAAGAAAGAGGACAGGAGTGGAGAGTGGGAGTGTTAGTGGAGTGGGGATGAAAAGAGAGACGGGGGGCGGGGAGGTTGCAAAGGTACCAAGAGTAGGAGAAAGAGTAAAAGAGAAATCCATGATCCAGATGGAGGAAGGCTTGCTGTTTGGAGCAGCAGGGGACTGGGGCTCTCAGTTAATGTGACGGGTATGCCGGGTAAAAATAGCCTGGGGAAGCAGGGCAGGAGTCCTCTCTGATGAATAATACACAGAGGAGGAGGGAGGAGAGAAGGAGGGACTGGTTCTCTTAGATAATAATATAAATAATTACAGGAATTCTAATTTCTCATTACCCATCTAGTCTTTTTCCCCCACTTGTTTATATTAAAAATGTCAACATTTGAAGGTTGAGCATAAGTCAAAACATGCCACATATGATACCACAGAACAGAGAGCGTTGCAAAATCATTTCGGTCTTGGGAAAGTGAGAGTAGAAATGTGGGGCTTTTATCCCCACTATATCCACAGAGACACAGGAATATGCAGGAAGTTCTTTCTCTCTATCAAATATTCACACAGGGGAGAAATGCATTGTATAACACGAAGCCCCGCAGATTTGAATGAGAAACTTTGTACTGTGCATCAATACAGGTACATTTTGTTGCATAAATTCAACAGACAGCACCCTCATAAATGTAATTTTCTGTCAGTGAAAAGCTTTCAATACCTCTATGTGCATTACCTAACATTTCCAGTCAGTCAGGAAATTTAAATTAAGAAAGCATCAGTGTTTTTTGTTAACAACGAAAACACCATTTCCTGTGCAGAGTTTCAAGTACAGACTATAGTAAACAGTCAATTTAACACTGCACTGTGTTTGATTTAAAACCCATATGTTGCTTTGAATTACTTCCTCCATCAAACTCAGGCCCAGGGTTAAACTTCCCACAACCTGTCCTCAATGAATGAATGTGTCTGGTCACACTCCATTCAACTAATCGAACAGCAGAAAATATAACTTCAAAAAATTGGGAAACCTAATCCATGTCAAATTCAACAATGACAGTGTGTTTCAGCCAGAGTTCCTTATTGAATGCTAGCACCAGCAGTGGCGCATTGTTTGAGCTTTACTTGTGGAAAATTGATTGCCACAAGCATTATGTTGCTGAATGAGTTTGTTTACCCTGCTCAGTTTACAAAAATGATGGGGGAGATGTTGCAGCCACTCAGTTCTAAACTAATCACCCTGTCTCTCGATAACACATCAAAACAATGATGAATTTGCCTCAGTGAAAGGTAGACAAATCACGATGTCCGTTATTTGACTGACAATCTCACAGATTGACCATAATGCCTCGTTAATTGCCAATTCAGCTCTGTGGATTGGAGAGCTTTTACAATCATGTGTCTGTACACATCTATGAAAGTGGTGCACTGTAATGTCTTTAATAAAACTGTCTTTTGAACGATAGTGGAATGTACATAAGTCTATTATGGTGCTCTTGAGTGAATGGGTCTTTGAATGCAGTGTCTTGACTGAGATTATAAAGCACTTGAAGATGGACAGGATCCATTTGTGGTTAGGTTGCCTGCTTTAATCATCATACTCTTTTTCTCCCATATTCCTAATTATTTTCTGGAACATTCTGTAGACTTCAAAGACTTAAAAGAAATGATAAAATATGTTCTGCATGTCTACAGAATATGTGTGTGTGTGTGTGTACAATATACCCATGTGAGTATGCATGTAAGGGGGGAGGGAGAGTGTGTGGCGAACGATGTTAAAGTTGCACGGATCTACAACCAGAGGCTAAAAATGGACTCAAAGTGCTTGCCATCCTCTTTTCCTGCTGGAAGTGAAACCGACATTCAAATATTTAAATGACAATGCTGGTGTGACATTGAATCCTTTTAGCAGATTTATCAACTCAAGTAGAAAGAATGAAAAGAGAGCCAAAGTGAAAAGTTTAAACCAGTGACTAAAGCGGGAGGGAGCGAGATAGAACAGTGTCTGCTTTGAAATCATTTTAAAAGCTATTTATTTGAAGTTCTGTTTAGTGGAGCATGCCCTGCACAGAAAACATCATTACACCAATATATGAAGCTTGTTTATCAATTCGCAAAGGCTACAAGACGCTGCTTATGAAGCTCTGCAGTTGCTTTTGTGGGCAGAGTGCACAGCGGGAAATGTGTGGTTTCAAAATTCTTTTGGGTTTATTTGTGATTTAACTAAACCTACATTGCGTACCCTAACCATGAAATGGCTGTTTTACAATCTTATCTTTCAGTCTGCTTTGTGAACACTCAGAGAGGCATGTAGGGGAGGGAGAACATATGTATCATGGTACAAAGGATGAAGAAGCCCATTTAGTAGGGTGTAACAAAAGATTTTATCAATATCTTGGAGTATAGCAAAGGATAAGGCCGGTGTTACTAAATTACTGACATATTTTCTCATTGTAAAAGAAACGGTCACAAAGACACCAAAACCAACAATGGGTTAGGCCATCTGATTCCCTGTCTGACTTACTCAAGTAAGTTTGTTCCTTATGAAGATGTGAATCTTCAAAAATTACTCAGAAATACCTAGTGTCATCTTTTAAAGGAGCATTATGGAGTTTTTAGTGACCACTAGCGGTGCGGTTTTAACACTGCAACGAGGTGTGTGCTCATACGCGTGCTCACTTGAAGTCATGAGCGAGCATAATCCGAAGCACAACCGCTTTCATACAGATATTCCACAATGAACGCAGAAACACTGACATGCAGGCTGTGGTTATTCTCCAGAAATGTTCAGGCTCTGTTACTTCAATGTTCCCCGCTCAGAGGAAGATCAACACGCTCCGCAGCTTTCATACAGCACAGCAAGCCGCATACTGGATCAATTCTGTCCCTGAGGTGTGTAACATCAACGCACAAACTGACAGATTCAGACAAAGTCGAACGCTGGAGTAAAGTTATTTTTCTCTTCTTTCCATTCCTTTTTGTAAAACTGAAACAAATACAAAGTTACGAGGCTTTACTTATGGACTGTTAAAAATACAGCACAAATTAACTGACATTGCTTACAAATAGCATCCACACACATGCTACAACAAAAAGTTACATTTAGCTTAGCTTGGCATTTTTAATATTAACAAATGAAATGATCATAAAATAGTATGTTCTTTTGTTTTTACATTCAAACATATGAATTCAGGATTATTTATGAACACGTATGCACAAAAGGTAGTAAACTTACAAGCCAAGGCTCTCCAGGAGAACGCAAAAGAAAAGAGGAGTAGAGCTTTCTGACTGACTGCATGGAGAAAGTTTTGCACACTGCACTTCGCTTTCCAGTTGACTTCTAACCTACTAGTCACATGATCTGAACTGATAAATAGGAAAAAACAAACTTTTATCTAAGGGTGCTCCGATCAATCGGTCAGCGATCATAATCGGCCGATAATGGCTTTAACTAGTTTGATCGGTGATTGCTAAAAAGGCCGATAAGAAAAGCCGATCAGATGATGCAATACTCGCCAGACAAATTTTCAACGGCAGCTTAAATGTTTTACTACGCTGCGTGACATGCCCCACACCATTACACCACCACCACCAGCCTGCACAGTGGTAACAAGGCATGATGGATCCATGTTCTCATTCTGTTTACGCCAAATTCTGACCATCTGAATGTCTCAACAGAAATCGAGACTCATCAAACCAGGCAACATTTTTCCAGTCTTCAACTGTCCAATTTTGGTGAGCTCTTGCAAATTGTAGCCTCTTTTTCCTACTTGTAGTGGAGATGAGTGGTACCCGGTGGGGTCTTCTGCTGTTGTAGCCCATCCGCCTCAAGGTTGTGTTTGTTGTGGCTTCACAAATGCTTTGCTGCATACCTCGGTTGTAACGAGTGGTTATTTCAGTCAAAGTTGCTCTTCTATCAGCTTGAATCAGTCGGCCCATTCTCCTCTGACCTCTAGCATCAACAAGGCATTTTCGCCCAAAGGACTTCCGCATACTGGATGTTTTTCCTTTTTCACACCATTCTTTGTAAACCCTAGCAATGGTTGTGCGTGAAAATCCCAGTAACTGAGCAGATTGTGAAATACTCAGACCAGCCCGTCTGGCACCAACAACCATGCCACGCTCAAAATTGCTTAAATCACCTTTCTTTCCCATTCTGACATTCAGTTTGGAGTTCAGGAGATTATCTTGACCAGGACCACACCCCTAAATGCATTGAAGCAACTGCCATGTGATTGGTTGATTAGATAATTGCATTATTGAGAAATTGAACAGGTGTTCCTAATAATCCTTTAGGTGAGTGTATATTATGTTGGTTAGTTACAGCGACTAAGAGGTGGAGAAGCTGTATACCTGAGTATCGGTAAATAATTCTAAATTGAAGGTTACGACGCAAACAGCGGCAGGTCCGAGCTACTTAACGTTAGCTGGCTGCCCTGCCCTGTATCACTATAGCTAGTAAACAAATCGTTCCACATTTGCTTTGTACAGTTACATCCTTTCTTGCAGGCAAAAATCAACACTTAATACTGGTGGTACACAGGATACTAATATGGGTTCCCTTAGCTGGTGAATTAACATCACTCTCTTCATGACTTTCTGATGTGACTGTTTTCAACCAACATCATCTGAATCTCGTTTGATCTGACAGGCTTCATCACATTAAACCATTATAGTTGTTTTTCACCTTACTTGAAGTTTATGTTGGAGTCTATGTTTTGTGGTGTTAGTGGACTGCATGTCGTTAGCTGTGGTGTTGCTGCTGTAGTCTGAGAGAGGATAAAGAGCGCGCACAGGACTACATCTGACCCGGTGTCCTCACATTAAAAGCAAAATATTCCCTGATGCCAACAACAGAGAAAACAGGCGTGTACTTCATTTCTGAGTGAGGTTTGAGTCCACTGACAATAAGGCAGTGAAAATTAGATTTATTAATAAGTGATTTCATTGAAAAACACCATATAGCCCTTTTACAAATAAGCTACATAATATCCTAAAACAGCTAGGCACTGTAGTTTTTGGATAATATTACTGAAACAGTGGGAAATGATGCATTTGTTGAGGACTATTTACAGCTGTGGATTAAAACACATTTGGTGTGCAACAGAGAACTTGTAGCAGCAGAATGGTGTTTGTGGCACCGACACAAAATAATCATTGTTCACTGTAATCAAGGAAGATGTTACAGTATCAGAGGCACAGAGGAATAAGCTACATCAGGCTTTGGCTATGCAGGCTAGCAGGAGAGATTCATTTGTGGATTTTATCTACGTATGGTATTAATAAGAAAATATAGATACCGCTAACTTTATCCCTATTTTTCTACAACTGCCCAGAAAAGCTTTAAAATATCATATATAAAGCAAAAAGGTTTTGCTGAGTTTAATGTATAAGAGCAGAAAACAATGGGTGATCAATATTGGACAAACCAATTCTAATGACATTAAATAAGTGAACAGTACCAGCCCTAAAAGATCCTACCGCAATCCCCAAATTTGGGAAATGGTAGGTTAGCTGAAATTTCAGGTGAATTAAAACCCTCCAGCCCCAGCGTTAGAGAAACGAAAACAGTGGAAGACACATTGTACTAGAAAAATAGACCTTCAGAAATCAGCATCTACTGCTCTGAGAGTTCAGATGATTTCAGCTCTACAACTGGAATCAGTCTGGTGAATAAATCACATAACATATAGGGACGGCACTCTAACACAACTTTTTACTCACACACCAGCCCAGGTACATACAAATCACACACATCACACAGTATGCAGACAAACAGAGAGAGGACAACTAGATTTTTATTTATTTAACATAAAATGGATGGTGGGAGTGAATCACATTGTAAGAAAATATTTTGTATTCAACACTGCAACAGTTTCTTTTTTGTTACAAAGTCAATGGGCATGCTTCACTGTACCTCGTCTTGAAGAATGCCTCCTGTGGCTAAAAAGGAGTCATATTCTATCAAACTAAACATTAAACAAGAGGATACCACACATTTGAAAGCTGACTGCAATAAAAAAAATATGTATCCTCATTTAATTTTCAATCCCAAGGTCTTATAACATTGAAAACAGCATAGTAAATATTTAACATTTTACTGTATTTCAGCTCTTGTTTTTCATTCATATAATGTCTGACCTTGAACTCTGCGGCTTTAAAAAGGCTGCACAAAAAGAAAAACATACATTTTCACACATTTTGTGCGTTGTGCTATTCAAACTACCACACTCTGTTTGCATCTGCCAATCCAACATTGGCAGCACAAACATCTGTCAGGATGAAGAGAATAGTTAATCTGGCATTCGGTGAGAGATTTTAACGCCGGTGGCTTGGGTGCCAGCCGTTGTGTCCCAAACAAGGGATTGCGAGTGCGGTGTGGAGCGAGCAAAGGAGTAGCTGATTGTAGCACCATATTAGCTGACCCCAGATGTGTACTGAACATCAAATCCTCTGCAGTAATTCCACTTGCTGCTCCAAATACCAATCGAGGGCTGCTGGTTGCCATGGCAACGGCACTCCTGTCCAATATAGCAAGCAGTGGGTCTGCCAGTCGCTCTGTTTCTCTCTTTCCTTCTCTCTTTCCCCTGCTCTCGCTCTCTCGTCTCCCTTGCTGTTTTATCTTTTCGTGTGTGTAAATACCACAGCATGGATTTGCTACAATGTTTGCTTTTGCTTTTTTTTGTGTGGCTGTGGTATGACCGGCCCCTTGCTGACAGCCCATATTTCTGGGCCGTGCCTTTAATGTACTGTAAGTAGGGGTTGAGGGATTTTCTCAGATGTCAGTGAGTCCTGCTGGCTCTGATCATGTCTGATGTGATCCGACAAGATGAAACATTAACAGCTGACTTTCAGTCCCAATTTGTGAGGCTAGATTTGCGATTAATCGGATATCTATGGACAGTTCTTTACACTGAGCATGATCCGCTTTTTGTCTGGGGAGCATTTGGGTTCAGCTGCACTTGCACTTTTGGTATAAAGTGGTTACTGATAATTCAGAAAATGTATATGGGGTGGACCATTGACTAAATAAGTGTTATGTGTTTACACACAGAATAAAATGGGAGGTTAGTGGCTTTTGTGTATATGCACTAATGATGTAGCTAACCTATTTGTTCTGTGTGCCTTCTTGAATCAGTCCACTATACTTCACAGCCCAGTCCCACATTCAGCAGACTGCCCTTTTCCACTTGGCTGCTCATGTGCCAGGCTGTGGTGCCCACTGCCAGAGCTTCGCCCTCTTCCAGCCCACTGCCCCTCCTCTGCCTTATGCAACCTTCACCAGGCATGCTCCTCTCAACTTGCATGCCCGACAGTCAGATCTCTATGAGAAGCTGCCTAGGCCAAAATTGAATACTTCGCTTACACATCCATACATACTGTTATGCACATACATATGCTTGCACATACGCTTGCTTGAATCAATCCAGAGTTGAATGATTAGTATTAGGGCTGCAGCTAACGATGATTTTAGTATTCGAAGCTTCTATAGATTAATTGAACGATTGATCGATGCGTCGTTTAAGATGTAGGCTACTTCTTTTCCCCAGTAACGGGATCAGCTGTGCACGTTTATAGGTGATGTATATTTATTGGTCCTTTCAGAAAGTCATAGTGTGTCATACAGCAAACATCAGACCAACAACCAGACAGCTGCTTTATAAACACAAACATCAAACGAGCGCTATACAAGTTATACTAAAGGCTCGACTACACAACTCTCAGCATCGGCCAATGGCCGTTCCGTTCACACTACACAACTTGCCATCGTGTGACCAGAGTCTTGAAGTTGTTGTGGTGTTCACAGCACGTGACTGATCGGTGACAGGGGGGTACACACTACGCAAGCTGACAGCGGCTGTGTCACCTAACGCTGCGTCTCCAAACCACGTTTTGTCAAGAAAACACACGTGAAATGTAGAAACAGGAAATGAGCGATCCTGCACACGATCCTGCACACGAAACAGCTGTTGTTTGTTATTATAAAGATAGCAATTATAAAGACGAAAAATATGGGAGAAAGAATGGATTAGCACACGCAGGTAGCAGGGATTGTTTGAGCTACAGAGAGAGCTGAAGGTGAGTTAAAAGGTGCACTCCAAATTTAGCTGCGGCTAGCGGACCGTGTTGTCACAAATGAGTGACAGTGGAAACACCTCAAAGCTGTTCAAATCCTTAACACTACTATAGTTACCTATCGAGTTGGATCGCAAAGTATGTGAGTATGCGAGCACACAGCCTAGCTAGCTGTTAAACGTTACCTTTAAGTGAATGAGGTTTACTATTCAGAATGAACACCATTATCAACACCAGGGGAAACCAGGTAAGAAGACAAGACAGCGTAGGATACTCCTATAATTCACTGATTTAAACTAACTTTAAAACTTTTATCTGTTTAACAACGACTTTTGCTTTGGAAATAAAGCAAATTCAAAGCAAGTACTATAATCATAAGAGTACACTAACAATGTAATTTCTATTTAGAAGAATAAAGCAACAGCCCCCTTTCATACTACTTCTGTAGTTTATTTTTCCAAAGTACTTATAAGTTTTAGGCAATAACTTAGTGGTGAATGTTGTGTAGGCTACATCATGAGCCAGATGTTCCTTGATTTACAAAATAAGACAAAATACGGTAACACTGAAACTATCTTACAGTTGTGGCCTTTCCTCTGTCGCTGTTGCTCTGTTGTTGCTGCTGCGGTGGTCTGAGTAACTGGTACCAGAGGGCCCAGTGGGTGTGACCAGCCGGCAGGCTTGCACGGCTACCCTGTGGGCGCTTGTGGAGCTTGTTAACAGCTTGAGCACATTTTTGATTCGCCATCAACTTTCGTAAAACTGCCAATGTTTCTCGCTTCAAAACCGCTCAAAAGTGTACTTAGTGATCACATAGCATACAAAACTTAAAAAAAAACAAAAAAAAAACGTTCTGCTATTTCTCCGTTGCTTTCCGCTTCTCGCATGAATGCTTCTTCTTCTACTACTACTTCTTGAGTAGTCTTACAGTCAAGCAGTCATGGCAGACAGTGGAAGCGATACTGCCCCTAGTATTCCATGTAGTGCACTGCAGTTAGAAATAAACAACCAGAAATGTTCTTAATAAGAACATTGCTATCTCTCCCTTAAATAGCATCTCTGTAACGACACTTCGACAATGGAATTTCACGTCGACACATTTTTATAGTCGAGTAATCGTTGCTGCCCTAATAAGAACATTTCCTTTGTTAAAAAGATAAAAACATAATTCTGTCTGCATTACGTTTCCTTCAAAACATATTTGCTGTTGCCAATTAGTTGTATATAAACATACTGTCTTGAAGACAGGGCGCTGAATAATGTATTCATATTTGGTTACATCCCTTATATCTAAAATAGGTGTAATTCTAAAGCATTATGAGTTTTGACACAACATGATTTTTTATTGTATAATAGAGTGTATTGCTTATCTTTCATAACACAATATCAATCAATTCTGGTTTCACCTGAAATTGCTAACTAGAGTAACGTAAGTAGGCCTAGCGCTTATACTTCCCATACTAATGGAAGCTGCATGCTACGTTGATTGAACATGAGCCTTAGGTCATGCTTAAACACAACAACACTGGACAGATGTTTCAAACCTCTTGCTTAGATCACCCGGGCCACTGGGAATATCTGGCCAAGAAAACACAGCCATGTCTTAATCTGCTTTCACAGCTAAGCATATTTAGCCAACAGGATTACAAGCATGACCATCACAGCGTGCACGTGTCAGCGCAGAATATCAAATCAATGTTTGGCGAATGCATAAGCCTCTTATAGTTGCACAGGGGAAAAGCACAAACCAAATTATTTTGGAGGTGTGAGGACTGGTGTCCAAGTCGGACGAATGCATTTTCAGAAATCTTAAAAGTTTGCTCATTAGTGCGGCTAATTATTCTTTCATTAATTAACTTGTGTTTGTTCAGGGTTGATAAACACAGCCTAAGGAGAAGCTGGTGGAAGGTCTGAGGCATGAAATTTACTGTACTGTACATGGCACAAAAAAAAAGAAATCACTGTTTTAATAGCATGCAAGTTTTAATTGCAAAATGCAATATTCTTGAGTGGCAGCCGAAGGCACAAGGCACTAAGGAAAAAGTAATGGACCAAAGGACTGACTAAAACCACTTTTTGTGGTTTTATCTAACTTAGTAAATAGGATTTATGATAGAAATAAAAATAAATGAAACCTTATCCGATTGAAATTTGCAGACCACTAATAAATAAAAAACCCTGAAATTTATGTGTTCCAATTTTCCACAGCAACAGCTTGACATTACTACACTGGATTACACAAACAGCACTAAATATCTCTCATTTGTTCTGAAGGTGCAGATACAAAGCGTGACGTTGGAGCCGGGATCCTACACACAGGACGAGAGTAGGCTAGTTTGTGTACTGCTGCTCTATGACTGAGCCAGATACCACAGTAGTGAGATGAATCACTCTTTAATTCTCCCACATCTCATTCGCTTCCAAGGAGAACCCAAATCAGACTGGCAAAAGTCAAGGAGGGGAAAGGAACTCTATAGGATGCTGTTAAACCATCAGGCGCTAATGAAATCTTCAGGAGCTCACACGTCTTCTTTGAGTGTTTTAAATATGAACATAACACCGTTTAACAGATTTATCTTTTACATGCATCACTCAACTCAGTCCCACTTGGAGCAAAGAAACCTTCCTCTGGAAAAAAAAACAACAAAAAAACATCTATTTTAAATGGTTTCCTTGACTACACGGCATCCTAGGCACATCCATTAATAGCACACTGTGACGCTGATTCTGGATTCCTTCCCTGAATAATGGGTGAGAAAGGCAGAAAGAAAGAAAAATGTGAACCTCTCGGTACAGGGATCTTTTTTCCCCTCTGCCCCAAGACTCTCTCAGGAAACGAGAAAACTAAATGTTTGACCACTATTAGAACTATTGGGATTCAACTGTCCAATCAATATCACAGGGGTGTGTAGGAGATTAGGGCTGATAAGACCTTTAGCCACAAAGAAAGAGCGGTTTTGTGTGGAGCTCACTGAGGCGTCAGGAAAGAAACCATCAATGGCGACACAGCTCCGGTGGCAGCCTCCCTGGCACTGATATTTGCCATGTCGACTTGCCTCGGGGAGCATAAAAACAGGAATGAGGAAGAGCAAGTGGTTTTCTTTTCAGCGCAGCAGGGAAAGTGATAAATACACTCACCTTTACATCTGACTCAATAGAAAGCAGTTTGGGGGTTCAATTGGTCTGGTTCAATTCAATTAAAGGTGTATACAAAAAGCCCGGACAATTGGACTAGGTCAATCTACGCCTAATGCCGAAAGACAAGCCTCCACGCACTTTAACGCCTCGTCACTACTTTCCCAAGCAATTTTCCACTGATAGGGCCCACACACCTACACAGACGATGAATAGTCTCACTATAAAGAGAGAGTGCGGGATATAGAGGGATAGAGAAGAAAGGTAATAAAATGAGAAAGGAGTGAAGGATCTGTTAAATCTGAAATAATGGCTTTATTAGATGTTTACACAGCACGTGAGCCAAACAAATTATATAAATGAGCGAAAATGAACATAATATGTAATAGTCGTGGCTCCGTGACGGATGTATTTGGTGCTCTAACGCGCATATGTGTGTATTTTTCTGCCTAGACTTCCATCATAAGACCAGGTTAACAAGTCAGGCGTTACTTTTGTGCAATTCTAGACTTATGAGCCTTCAAAGTCCATTAGGATGCATTGGGAGATATGCAGGCAGCTACGCGACATTGCCTATCTATTACAGCAGCTTCCTTCACTGGAGACAAAATCAATTTCAATTAAAACCAACACTGACCAAGACAAACCCCCACTTTTGGGGCTGAGAGATGGGCGGAGATAGCGAATGACAGCATCAACATAAGCTGCTGACAAGCACAGAGGGCTTGTATTAATTTGACATATAGGAGTTCGGAGCAGATGAGCAGTTGGGTCTGCTCGACGGGGTAAAAGCTTCGATGATCCATTGATCAAAGTTTACATAATGCATTTTCTCATGGGTGACCTTTTGAGCTGTCTTCTTTTTTTTCTTGACTCAAGTCAGTGAATGCACACAAAATCCATACAGGTAAAAAGAAGAGCAAGAGAGGGTAGCATATCTTTTTTCTGACATGATCAGATTTTTGGTAGAAATGTGGTCACTGTGGGCCAGCAGTCAGGAACAGTTATATCGCTTTCAGACAACAAACATGCATCTGTTTCTTTCCTCATAAAACAGAGATCCCATTACAAGTTGTTTACACCCATGTTTTCTTGCTAGCAGTGTTCTTCTTCACTGCCTTTGTTGGCGCACTGCTGCATATCTTGGCATGTTACTGCGACCTGTAGATCAGTGGAATTGTGTGACCAAATAAGCTCCAAGAGAGCCAGGAGACAAACAAAACTGGGACCAACTTGTAAAAAACTGCTCCATAGTGCTACTAGAGGACAAAAACCGCACAGAGTGGTTTTTAATGGATGACACTGACCTGGGAACTGTGGTAAAAAATATTCATTTATTTTAAATGGTTAAAAATGTATCGTCCTAGCTCAAAAGATATCCAGTGTATCATATCCCGTGTTTTCTGTTGTTGGCGTAATAGACAGGATAGGGTAGAATATATTAATCAATTTTTATTGAGTTTTTGTTTTTGATTGTGGACCATGTATATGTATAAAATTCTGAGAGGGAGAGATACATGACCCTGATCATTTCTATTCAGTTCAATAGAAATCAATCTAAAACCAAAATATCTAATTAATAATTATTTCTAATTCTTCTACAAATGACACAGACCATGTACATTATTCAACCCTCCAAAACTATGAAAAGATTTAAAGGCAAACAGGTTTATTATGTAACCTTGGACTACAGAGAGACAAGTGATGTCATATTTTACTTTTAGATTTTACTCACTGAATTTTAACCTTCAACGAGACAGGATGTCTGAATAATTCACAAGAAGAAACAAGACAACAACACTTAGTGTACAACAGCATAATTCTACTTTGTCATCTACAATAGTGGATAACAACTCTTGGTTATTAGTCTCTACTTGGCTACAATTTGTGGGCCTTTCAGTCAGTGCATATAACATGTCACATACGGTTGTCATGTGGCGTAAGCGGGTAATCTGTGCACAGTGACATGCCATTATACGGTCTTCAGGGGAGACAAAACCTGACCTTTTATGGTCATGGGTAGCCATGTTGTCATGCTCTTTGGTCAGGTGCACAGGAATCCCCACAATCACCTCCCACTGCCTCATACAGACACGTGAGTGGATACAGACACACATACAGTACAATCGCGGCACACACGGACATGCACACGCAGATATAACATACAATTGTTCACTGATGCAAATATACACATGCATACACAACCACCCCTCAATCATGCAATCCCTTTCATTAATAAACTATGCCTGTGCCTGGAGAGGAGTTGAAGCATAAAAGACAAAAGCATTACGTAACGCGTGCATAAAATTCTAAATCACAGGCTCGGCTTTGGGTTTTCACAAGTGGAATTGTTAGTCTTAAATAGTTGGATAATAACAAGGGTTCTTTCACACTGGGTTTTCCTCATCCAGTCCTGCATGCCCCTGTGGCAGGGGTGGGCTAATGTTCTGCTAACGGCCTCAAAAGTGAAAAACAAACTTATGTTATTATGTTATGTGCCCTTTTATTGTCGGTTCTGAAAAGATAAGCTGGCAATATTTTATATAGCTTATATAGATCAAAACCAACAATGAAATGATTCTACCACAAAGTATTGCTCATGAAGCCCAAGCCTAATACAAGAAATTCCTCTGTGCAATAGAATTGTTGTCCAAAAATTATTAAAAGCACATCTAGACACACTCTTACATGTTCCTTCATAATGATGAAAATAGCCACTGTTGTAAATTAATGCCACGTACCCCGTCCTGCTGCTGTAAATATTCATATTGCCCCATATGCAACAAAATGCAGTGCACTGTGTGTTCTGACACCTTTCTATCAGAACCCACATTAGGTTTTCCAGCAATTTGACCTACAGTAGCTCCTCTCTTAGATAAGACCACACGTGCCAGCCTTTGCTTGCCACATGCATCAGTGAGCCTGTCGCCAGTTTGCTGATTTTCCTCCTTTTGACCACTTTTGATAGGTACTGACCACTGTAGACCGAACATCCCACAAGAGCTGCCATTTTGGAGATACTCTGACCCAGTTGTCTAGCCATCACAATTTGGCCCTTGTCAAAGTGACTCAAATCCTTATGCTTGGCCATTTTTCCTGCTACTAATGCATCAACTTTGAGGACAAAATATTAATATGCTGCCTAATATATCCCACCCACTGACAGGTGCCATGGTAATGAGATAATCAGTGTTATTCGCTTCACCTGTCAATGGTCATAATTTTATGGCAGTGTATATTCTCTACCTGTTTACAGAATTAACTTTTTTACTAACCAGTGTTTCCCACACATAGTTTCATATGTTTCATATGACCTTCGAAAGATTCCAAAAATAACTTTCTTTCTAAATAGCTTTTTTTTTTCTTTTTTTTTTACAGTGAAAAGGATTATAAAGGTTTCTCAAAGGTTAGGGATTTGACTCCCTCTGTAAGCACCTTTTAGAAACCTTTCTCTCGGCCCTACTGTACCATTACTAAGTATATATTTGTAGTAAGGTATTACACAGTGGCCCAAATACAGCCTGATTATGGTGTCTAACACTAATCTAACCAGCCTGGAAAAATATGATGGAGTTTGAATGTCAGTCTGAGGACCAGTCCACCAGATCTTTCCCGCGCTGCCATCAAAGCACCTGAATCTACCCTGATGGAGGACATTAAAGCCAACCCTCTTTCTTTCCACTTTTGTGAACTAAAATATTTTCTATAATGCTGAGGAAAGATTAAAAGTACATACTGAATTAGGAAGCAGTTTGTTTTAAAAACTGTTTTAAGACCAACAGAAGAGACAAATTAGCCATGTTTTTCACAGGTCTTTCATGGTGAAAGACCAGTACCTTATTGACTCTGAGTTGGATTTTAAATCACCTTTTAACAGTGTTAAAAAGGTTGCATTTTTTCATTTAAGAAACATTGCCAGAGTTAGACCCCACCTTGCCTTGGAAGATACTGAAAAGTTGTTACATGCTTTTGTTTTTTCACGGTTGGATTATTGTAATGCCCTTTTTACTGGTATACCCATAAAATATATTAATTAGGCTACAACTAATTCAAAATGTGGTAGCAAGAGTTTTAACTAAAACCCGAATGAGAACACATCGCTCCAGTTTTAGCTTCTTTCCACTGGTTTCCTCAAGCAATTGATTATAAAGTTATTTTACTTGTTTTTAAAGCACTTCATGGTTAAGCACCTTCTTATCTATCTGACCTTTTATCGAATTATGTTCCAACTCGTTCTCTCAGGTCCTCTGATGCTGGTCTTCTTAATATCCCAAGAATGAACAGTAAAATGTTTGGTGAAACAGCTTTCTTTTATCATGACCAATGGCTTGGAACAAACTCCCATTACAAATAAGAGAAACAACCTCTCTTGATAGTTTTTAGAAGCAGCTCACGACCTACTTTCATGCCTTTGCTTTTAACTGATTATAGTTATTCTTTGGTTTTATCTATTTTATACTTTTATATTGTATTTATTTCATACTGTAGCCTTGGCTGCTACCCTTTCCCAGTTTTAATACCTGTGTTTTTGTGCTTGTGGATTATTTACATGTTGCTGTATTTTATGTTTTGTTTATTTATTTATCTACTTCTTTTTATTTAAGTGCTCATGATGTAAAACACTTTAAGCTGCATTTTATGTATGAAAGGTGGTATACAAATAAAGATTACTATTATTATTATTGAGAAAACAAATTACCACCTATGAAAATAAACTCTCTCTCTCTCTTAAAATAGCTCAAGAAGGTATGAGGTAAAATCACAGACAATTATGTATCTGTTGAGTCGGTATTAAAATGAGAGGAGAGAGAAAGGTGATTGACTAAATAAACAAGAAAGAGAATTAGAGAAAGACACAGGAAGACCTGTTCATCATCTTAAGTGATTTCCTTGTTTTGCACATAAAGTCAGTGAAACATTAGGAAAAACACATGAATTAATACAGAGCTGCTGAAAGATGAGGAATCATTATACTGCGAGCATGCAACTGAAATCCTTTTGTTAGTTTGTTGGTATATATCCAGCTGAGAATACATGATGATGGAGAAGAATCCCTCATCAAATATATGTGTAATCAGTGCCGACAGATCCAGAACGACAGAGGGCTAAGCTGGATTGATGCTATGCTACAATGCCTGTCACCTCCTACAGTGCTCCTCGGCTGGTAGTCTATTCAGGTGTGATAGATTACACAAACAGCGAATCTTACAAAGTCTTTGTCCTTCCAAGATCTATGAAGTGTCTTTATTCCCCAGAAATCAGAGAGCAATCCATCATGAAAACTGAAGAGGTAGTTGCCTTGCAACCGTTTGAGATGCACTGGGCTTCAGAAGGCTGTGGTGTGTGCATATGGAAATCTGCAAGTCTTCCCAGCAAGAATGAGGGCAAAGGATTCTGTTTGTGCCTTTTTATTTCAAATCTTGTGCAGCTTTTTGATATGGAAATGGTTGAGGTTACTGTTCGGCTCATTCTCAAGGCTTTGTCTCTCGCTCTCGATAAGCCTTGAGAGAGTAAGAAAGTGAAAGAAATTGGAAATTGGGGCTAAAGCAAGAAAATAGAAAGTCAAATGTGTGTGTGTGTGTGTTTGTCCATGTGTGCACGTGTGTGTGCGGGAGAGAGAGAGAGAGAGAGAGAGAGACCTCGTTTGCCAAGGCTGTTGTGTCTCCAATGTGGTGGTGGAGCCACTGCAATGCACCAAAACCAAGGGGAGAGAGGGTGTAAGAGTGAGGGGGTGGGGAGAGAGCGTGAAAGAGAAAGAAAGATAGATAGAGAGAGGGGAGAGGAAAGAGAGGGAGTCAAAAATACAGAAGGGGTAACGGCAGTGGCAAAAAGAGACGTTATCAAGAGAAAGAAAGAGTACTAGAAGGATCACATAGAGACGGATGGAGAAAACGCAAGCAAACCTGGAGTGTGACGGAGTGTGTGTGTGACAGACACAAAAAACCCTATTTGCTATCCATCTAGCAACTGGGGGAGGGTGGGGGTAATGGCTGAAATCCAAGATGCCCGTATTTCACTTTTCCTTTCACCTTGTTATTCAGTGAGACAATCCTGATCACTGCTGCTACAAGCATCGCACAAATGTACGATCTTTGACTGCACACACACACACACACACACACACACACACACACAAAATGCAGGCAGAGCAGTCTACCTATCAGCCTCTGCACACACCATTAACAAAGCAAGCCAACCAAACACCCATTCACACACTGGTGATTTTTGCCATCCATTCAGCGGGCCAGACAGGAAAAGTGGCCCAGAGCTGAATGAACATAACACTAGGGCAGGGAGAGAGAGAGACCAAGAGAGAGAAGTAGAGTGAGCGATTGGAAGCAGGCGAAAAAGTGCGATGTGTGTGAAAATCATACTTAAAAATGATTGAGAGCACGCGTTAAACACACATCAGGTGGACATACGATAAAGATAGATCATGCACACAGCAGAGCTGTAATGTATGCAGTTTACCTGGGAGACAATAAGCACATGGTGGGAAAACAAATGACTGCGGAGACTGAGGATCATAATGTGCCTTCTTCAAATACTCGTCAGTACAGCAACTCCAGAAGCACTCGGCTTTTGGCAGGCAGATAAAAGGAAGGTCACAGAGACATGAAAAGGGAAGGTGAGAAAGAGAGCAAACGCCAGAGAGGGAAAGAGGATTAATGGGTTGTCATGACTCAATCCACTCTTTGAGCAACCATGGGGCTGATTCCCAAAACGGATAGTGGCCATGCCTCTAAACAGACTAAGTGCACTTGTAGTAAATAGATAGATGGAAGGATGAATAGGAGAAGGCAGGGCAAAATCTTACCAAATTTTGTCACAATTTGCCATTCCACAAAAGTACATCACTGTGGCGTAGACAAACACAAATTAATACGCTCATTATAAATATGAAAATGGATCTGCAACTATTTTGATAATAACTTTTATTATTTCAGTCTCTTTAAAAGGAAACATGCAAGTTAGCAAGGCACAATGTTCACGAATGACCATTTCTGCTTTGGTATTACCAGCTGTAACTAGCAGTTGTTTTCATTACAATTTGTGTGCTGATTATATTCTTATTTAATTGTTTCTGTAGAATTGTTTGGTCAATAAAATGTCAGAAAATAATAAAAAATTCTCTTCAAATTTTCCAAAGGTCAAATTAACATCATCAAATTGGTTGGGTTTTTTTCAGTCCAAAACCTAAAAAGGTATTCACTTTACTTTTGTACAAGACTAAGAAAATCAGCACAATATTAACATTTGAGAAGCTGTCACCAGTGATTGATGGATTTTCACCAACTGATTATCAAAACTGTTGCAGATTCGGATTTATATACTTGGCGTTTTGCCTCTAACAGCAAGACCACAAATTTCGGAGGTTGGCAAGCAACCTGACTCGTCTCCTTATCATGGTCTACCTGTTGTCGAGTCATTCAATATGTGCTGTCGTTATGTGTGCTGCGTCTATTATTTGTAGGTTTAAATAATCTTGAGATCTGTTATAAGCTTTAAATAGTTTTCCATTCAGCATTTTTGATTCACAGCTTTAATCCAACTACTCACTTAATACTGTAACTATGCTCACCTACCTTAAAGCTTGAAATTACATGTTTCACCACCTCGCATGAGTGCATCATTGAGGACAGCCTGGCCCGTCTTCAAATGCTCTTGGAAATATAATTACAGTACAAGCTGAGCACACATGAACAACACAGCAAAGTGGTAAATGCACCAAGGGAAATCCAAGCTTCTTAGTTGCTGAGAAATTTATGGGGTGGAGAGTCTGGAAGCCAGAAGTGATGGCAAATGTGATCTATTATTATTGCTATATTTATTATTTATGTATCACATTCTGTCATTACTTGGCATCCTACACAGTTTGATGTCATTATATGTTTCTATTGCCACGACACAGTATATTTAAATTTTAGTTAACACAAATGTATGCTTTAGTAAGTTATTTAAAACAGCAATTACAGCACGTGATGTGTAATTGCTCTGTCCTTACTCTGTAACTCTGTCCTTACTCTGTAACTCTGTCCTTACTCTGTAGCTTGGTTCTGTTTGAGTCTAAAAGAAAAACATTATTTTTATCCAAAAGCACAGTGCATGTCAAGTCACATCAACATCTTTCTAACTCAGATGTTGATGTTCACAGAGCAGTTGAATGCAAGCGAGCAAAGTAATTTAAGAAAAGCGCTTCATGTGAAAACAAAAGCAAATGTTTGCAAGATGTCAAAGAAGCTACAGTGTTTTTTACAAGCAATAGATGGGTCCTAGTAAAACAGCTTAAAATAAGGTTTTCAAAAGCTCACAGATGTGTGACAGTGTTTCAGGTGTGAATCAACTACTACAGCAACTGAACACAGAAACTTCCTAACTTCCTATCTTAACTGTTTGGTAACCATGGTTAGGGTTAGTACCTGATTTAGGAAAAAAGCCATTACAGATAAACAGTTCCTAAGTCAACGTTCCTTTCCTAACTTAAGAAAGGAAAAGTGTATTACTTGAGCATCCTAATGCAAGTCTACAACAGGAGGAGATCGGTAAAGACAAGAAAACTATGAAAAACATGACAACGTTTATTACCTTCCCACGGCTTCCACAATATAGGTTTCTGCTGGGGTCAGTGAAGAAGCACAGGAAGAGCCAACACCAGCTTTCTCTTCGTATCACTTGTCATTGTACAGTGTGTGCCGGATATGGCGGAGAGTGTCTATTGAATCTGCTATCTTAGCCCACCCTCCTGAGTTAGCCCCGAGTTAGCATTGATGTAAATCTGGATTTTTAAAAAGAGGTTAACAACACCTCTAACTCATCTGTCTTAAAGTTCAGGCCAGTTTTTTCATTTTCAGTGTATGTTTAAGTATGTTAAAAAATTTATTTAAAAAAACTTTACAAAGGTGTTTAGTTCAGTGAGATGAGAAAAGTTGACATAAAGACAAAAAAGTTGATAAGCACTGTTGGATTTAGTATTTAGTAGTTACAAACCAAAGATAAGATAGGATGAAGATCACATAGGATTAGTTAGTTTTGCTTCTGTAATACCAAATTGGGAAAAATCTCTCCTCCTACCTTAACCTAAGTATTGGTATTGGTCAATTAATTTCCCTCACATATCCATAGTTGTGTAGATGTTGTTTAATTTAAACTTGTTTGATGAAGACAAAATGTTATTTTGACAATAAGCCATCTCTGACAAACATGTATCACATGGCTAGAACCACAGTAAACAAAACTTCAACATACACAATCCCTACCTCAAGTCTGCTGGCAGAGGTAAGCCAGACCAGCAAGAAGGGTATTCTACCAGACTCAAAGTAAACACTTTATGCAATGTACTGAATGCAATTTAGCTGTTTTTAACCATCATTAGATCACTATTTATGTGCTTCTGCATGTATCTGTGGCCACATATGTGTGCCTCCATACAAAGTGAGTGTTGCGAATGTGCATTGGTGTTGTTTTGTTATTTTTTGTATTTTCTGTTATTCCATTAAGCATAATTTGAATAAAATGAATGCATGATTAAATTAAAGCCCACAATAAGAAAGAGTATGTAATAATGTCTTGCCTAAGTAGATAACCAAAATCAAACTGAAAGAATTTAAAGTGATTAAAGTAATGGGAGAAGTATAAGACTACCAGCAGAAGCAGTATTAAGCTCATTAGTGTTATGGTACCACACACACAAACAAGCAGTACATAATACACCTACATTTTTCTTATTTATCAGTTATGACAGCAAACATCCTGTGGTTGAGTGGAATACAAGTGTCACATAATTGTACTGTAATGTACAGCAAATAAAAAAATATTTTATGGATTGTACTGAACTGTTAGACACTCAACTATTTAGGTTTATAACACTGCATTTAGCAATGGTTTTTGATAGTATCATTCATTTAAATTACTTCCAATACTGCTGAATCCACTGTGAATAAACATTGCAGTTCAACACAAAAATGACAGTTTATACAATACAATGTTGGACAGCTTTGTTTAGTACAATAGCTAAGGCAACACAAGCTTGTTTTGTACACTTACCTGCCCAGCACAGAATGGCAAAGTAAATAGGTGAATGGCAAGAAAAGTTTAAAAGATTTAGAAACTCAAAGAAAGACAATCACAGATCCAAACCAGGGCTAAAACACTGTGAACATTGACTGGACTTACGTATATTCAAAAGGTGGACAGAGAGGATAGTCTAATCAGATGTTGGTCTTTAAGTAGGAAATTGTTTGCCAACTTGTTAGCCATGAAAAATGATAAGCTAAACGCTCCTGGCTGTAATATGGATTTTTTTTAAGCATTCTGAAAAGAAACTTTCAGACAAATTTATTTCAGTGACATTCCATTTATTGCTGTGAAATATTAAAGACACTGATTTTCAGTAAATATGGATACTTTCTATTTGGGGAACTAACTTCCACTTAGTGCCACTGGGCCAGCTAACATCAGAAAGCAAAAAAAACCTGACAGCTTTTGACAGCTTCTGACAGCACAGTATAGTGTGTACAGTCTAGTGTAAGGCTGCCAGATATTGGGGAAAAAAGTGACATTGCATTGTTTTATTTCTGCAATATATGTATATTGCAATATGAACTATTACAGAAACATTTGTTGTGGACGACAAACAGGCTTTCAGGTGCAGCAGAGGATGGTAAATCTTGCAAACTCAAGCAACAAACAGATTTATCTATATGCTGGCAAGATGCAAGTACATGGTTTTGTGTGTGTTAAGTCTTTCTTACATGAGGGCATGGACCAGCCCCTTTTAACCGGGACAAGGTGCCGCTGATAACGGGAATACATGCACTCGCCGCTTAGGGTAACGGCACGCCTGCCTCTTGCCTCCAGGCGACATTACCTGCAACAGTAGCTACGTTGCATGCTGGCAGACATGCACATTGATCAGTTCACTATGCTGTGGTTCAGATCAGTTTATCAAACAACCAAACAACCAAAACAGGCAGTACTCATTTTCAGGTTGTCATAGGCAACAAGTGCACCCTTCCCCAGAGCGCACTGGAAACTGATCAACCTCTGTGTATCCATTATATTATGTCAATATCTGATGGACTTTGCTTATAGATTAGTCATGGAAAATTAGACTCTTGGAGGTTTTTCTTTTGCACATCGCCATATTCATCCTGAAACGAAATATCGTGCAGTCTACTTTAGTGTGGCATGGGCAAACATGTGCAAAATTAGGAAGTCAAAACAAAAAGAATTGTTTTAAAATTCATCATCATGACACAATATGACCAAAAGTGAATAAAAAATGGTTTGGTAATAACGGTATGATAATTGGTAATACTGATTTATTGTCCACCCAACTCTAGATGGGAGAATGTCCCAGTAATGTTTGTATTATATCATTTAGTTGTATAAAAATGACATAAATACTTACAAATACAAAGTAGCAGTTGTACAGTTTACTTTTGCCTAACTAAGGCTGCTGGTGTAATTACCTTCCTTGCCTATAAGTGGCCTATGTTAACATGACTAGAACTGCAGGTTTGAAACTGCCGTGGCTACAGCTCTCTGGTTCATACTCACCACAGCAGTCTGTACTCCCAATGGAAAGTACTATTTACAAACAACTTGTAATTCCAAAAGAGGTAACATTGTCAGTATTTTACCCAGGCCTGTTCTGCAGTCACCCTCTTGACATTGCACCACAGCAGTGGCATGTATGGTAATGGTGATTGAGAGTATGCGCCTCCAACCAAGCGCAACTGGCTGACAGAACCTTTGGACTGCGGAAAGAACTGGGCTGTGGAACAACTCCAGTGAGGCACACACATGGGGCCCAGGCTCATCCTTCTCCCTCCTGCCTGCTGCAGCACTATGGCAACTAGCCTTGTAGCCAGCCAGCCAAAAGGCATTATTAAAATTCACAACACAAAATTCAAATTGAGAGAACATAATTAAAATTCATTTAGCTAGTGGCACAACTCTTATATATCTTCCTTTACAGTTCACCTTTTCAAAATCCAAACTATGCCCTCAGACCCAGCCCCAAATTATTTCCCAGCCAAAAAAAACAGAGAAATGGAGGAAAAGAGAACACAGTGCAGCGGTCCTGAGGGACAGGAAGGCCTGGTATAATTCCTGAATACCAGCCCAGCCCCATGGGGATCTATGACCTGCATCTCTGGCCCGCTGCTCTCTGCCTGCATCGCCTCAGTAGATGGAGCATGTACTGCTCTCCAAATCAGACCAAAATAACACACACATAAAGACACACACAAACACACACACAAAGACACACACCTCAGCTCAACACCTCCTGGAGTGATTTATTCTGGCAACCTATGTACAATAAATTATCATACTGACCTATTAATAATAATCTTGTACCAGTGATTGTTCCATTTTGTATCTCCAGAAATGTAGTTTATTTAAGCATATGTTGTATGTCGTGGTTGGAAATATTACGGTAAACTTTGCTACACAACAGTGTTTGGTGAATTGCGCCCCCCCCCCCCCCCCAGGTTCAGCTGTTAAATGTAAGCAGAAGAGTCCTGAGAGACCTGAGAGACTGCCCACAGATCCTGATGGTGCTGCTGAGAGATGGCGGATCCCCACAGGACTAATAAATAAATTCAGGATGATGAAACTACCTGCAACGCCATGGTATGCCAACTGTGTCACATGCAATGCAAAAAAAACAAACCCAAACACAATACAGATAAGACAGAGGTGAAGAAAAGGAGGCTGAGACTTCACAGGAATTACATACAAGAACTCTGCATCATTTCATCCCAGTCAATTGCATGAAAATTAGAATTGTTACAACGATAAGTCAATTGAAAGAAAATTAATTGTCAACTATTTTGATGATTGATTTATCGTTTCAATCATTTTTCAAGCAAAATGATTTGAAGACGTTACAGTGGACATTTTATAAACAATTAATCGTGAAAATAATCGGTAGATTAATCGATAATGACAATAACAATAGACTGTTTAAAAGCTGCCAATTCATTTTCTGTTATTTTACTAATCGATTAATCAACTCGTTTTTTCAGCACCAGTAATGCCATTGTTACTCTCCAAAACAATGCCAGGAAACATCCGCACTCCATTACAGGTAAGAACATTTTTTTAAAGATAAAATAAATACACACAAAATGCACCTGAGATGGGCCTGATTTATTCTTTAGAACATGTCTGTATCATACCCTTATAAGTACAAATCTGGCCATTTCTTACAGTATGTTTTACCGGCCTGACAGGCTGAATCGATGTGCGATATTAATTGTAAGGACTATGTGAGAACACGGACATGGTTGCAGATCGGTCTATGTACCACAGAATGAGCTGTGGCAGTCCATCTTACTGGATGGATGCGTCATCGTCAGAGTTGCGTGGTAAAGGAATGCTCTACCTCTCCCTGCTGATGCCCCCCCTCCCCCAATCGTCCCATGTTAGTGTCACTAAGGTCTGCCCTGCAGCCTGCCTGCATGTGAGGAGGATTTTGTCACTTTCTATCAATTGGTCCCCCCACCCCACACACACACATATATACACACCTCCCCCTGTTTGCAGACAGAGTTACATAACAGCACGAGGATTTCTGGGCTAAGGGATGTTTACTCCCCCTCTCGTGCGGTTACCTTTATCTCCCCTCGCTCTTACTGCTTCTTCTCCCATCCTCACACACACATGCACACACACACACACATACACTTTCTTTTCACTTGTCATATGCTTAACACGTACCTTCCCTCACACACACATACACAATACAGACTTGTGTAATTCACTAGGTTCCTGATCCCCCTCTTATCTCAGGTTTTTCTACAACGGGACTGACTGAAGGGAATCTACGCAGATGCAGGCAGTCTTGCTTAGGACTCGACTGCCCCCTGTTGTCTCAGCAGAAGAACACACTTGTCTGGGTCACTGCAGAGTAATTCATTTCTCATCTTCAGCCATCCAATTCATATTTACTTTAACACATATTGAATATGAAACACTTATGGGATCAGTTAAAATTACTCTAAGCTAGACCTGTCTTACCTTTCCCTGTTACATCAATTAAGACACCTAAGAAATATTCTTAACAGTAAATACAAGAAGCAACAACTATACAGCCTATTCCTGTTGTATATACACGTATTATATTCCAATTTTTTGTCAGGAGCTTTTATCTTTGTTTTGACAAGGATATCTCAAGCACTCAGCACGTGTCTCTACCATTAAAACATTAAACTGGCTGCCCTCTGCTGTCTGGCCAATGTCACCACACCGCTCTGTTAAACTGTACAGTGCCCCACGCCTGAATACGCCTCTAATCATTTGATTCAACTTAAATAGCTCTTTTGAAAATTAGATAGTGACTGGACATACATTGGTAATGGTATAAGTGTTCTATTGATCTAAACTGTACTAATGGTCCCGCCTTTGACAGAAAAAAGGAATAACAGGGTGAATGATGGCAGAGCAGCTATGGCATTTAATGGCCAGCTAGATAACACATCATTGGACCTTCCAAGGGAGAACATTTCAAGCCATTTAATGACATTACAGCAGGAGGAGGACAGATGAGCAATAAGACAAAGAAAGGTAAGTGGAAGGTTAAAGATGTTTCCTAGGTCCACAGAAAAGCATTTAAAGTAAACAATATAGACTTATCTTAACAGTTTATTTTTCTGGCAGTTAAAGTAAAGGAAACCAAGGTACTAGGTTTTGTACCAACTGGAAATGATGGTTTTCAGATGTTAATCAAACTGTTACTTTGGAAAACTCCTGCCAGTTTCATATTTGGAAGCTAAATAATAAACATAAACCAAACATAAACATAAATTAATATGCAGTGTGGAATTGAGGCACATCATTTTATTTAATAACATTAGTTCAACTGGGATATTGATAAAAGGAGGGACCAGGTGCTATGAAAACAGAAGTCACCTCCATACACACATCTTCCACCACTGATACACTGATACAATGCTCTCTCTCTCTCTCTCTCTCTCTCTCTCTCTCTCTCACACACACACACACACACACACACACGTGCATCAGTTAAAAAGCAGCATTATTCATTATCCCCTGATAGATCTGTGTTGCCACTTTGTTGTTCCAGATGCACAGACATGGTACAGTCAGTCAAATGTTAAAGGTTACAAAGTCAGGCCTGTACCTGACAGGCGCTCATGTTAATTTACCAGCCCAGCTTTGATAGTGGCTAGGAAAGTCCATCCAGTCAACAACAATGATTATTATCAGTGATTTAGGTGTGGGTCATGTTGTGGATTTTACACCTCAATAAACCTAAAACCAGTATGGTAAATTATTGTGTTGTTAATAAAGTTTTAAAAAGGAAAAAACTGGTGGCAAATGTGTACGTTTACCACAGTGTCTTAACTGAGTGCAACGTGAGCGGGCGTCAGCAATAAAATCAGTTCTACTGCAATGTTTTCTATTGGAACGTCCTAACTGGCCACAAGGCACGACGCATCATGCCATTTTGAGCTGTAATTTTGGCGGACAACCTGTTTTCTGTGTATTCCTGTCACTCGCGTTGTGCTGTGTTAACGAGAAATGGATCATTCATGAAGTTGAAAGGAGGAGTTATCTAAGTAGCAGTGGCAGCTGGCTGAAGGGAGATTGCCAGGGAGCAGGAGGTTTCTGGTAAGAAACTACAAACTACTTGGCTACATAATAAAAAATATTTGCTTTTGGCTATATTGTCTAAAAAAATGTTCACAATATAGAAATTGTGTTTTCTGTTTAAAAAGTACAAACATAGGAAGTTAGCAAGTACTCACTCACTTTTTAGTCTCCAGTCTGATCACAAGCACACAGCTGCCACGTGGTTTGTTTACATAACTTTACAGAAGTGAATATTTAACGGATTCATTGTGGACAGAGAGGGTCCGACGTCACGTGATGAGACGTGATAGCTGGATGTTTGTATTTAGTTGAGACACAGTGTAAAACGGTAGGCTAAGTCTGGAAATGCTGCGTATAGAACTGCGGGGGCTTTTGAGCTCTGCAGGTCAACGATGTTGAAAAGCTACAAGCAGCAATACCCAATGCAAAGCAATCAGCCCGTTCTGAACAGTTACATTTTGAACTGGCACTGCGCTTGTTGGACTGAGCTCTGTCAACCAGCTGCGCATTTTCAAAACAACACAAGACAGCTAACAGAGCTCCATAGAATCCAAATAACCTGAGCCATTACTGTTACATTTGTGGGGGATAACTATGACAACATGCCAAACAAACTGCGCTGAAAACAGGTAAATTTGTTCCAGAGTTAACACTAATAAGGATATAACAGATCTTATAGCAGAGTTTGCAATGGTGATTTAGGCACAAATCCATTTTCATTAAATGTTTACATTATTTTTGTAGCCCCCTATAAATTACAATTATAAAGAGAATTTAACTATTATCCAAACAAAACCTCACATTTCAAACCTAATCTCATTTTGTGGAAACAGATGGTCAACAACAACATGCAATGCGCAGTTAAAAATACATGAGTATCACATTTCTCCTTTCATGTAAAGAAAAGCTGTGACTACACAAGGCTTTCCGTGGGTTGATAAATACCACATAAAAATCCTTATCAGGTGTCCACACTCTTCCCAGGAGTGACCAAAACAACTATCCCACTATTTTAATACTACAATGGGAGTCATCCACAATAGGCCTTTGTGACTCAATATCTGTGTTCATGCTGCACCTCTATCAAAGAGGTTATCTACTATTTATATGGCATTCATTACAGCAGAGGGGCAGAAATGCCTGAATAAACACACTAACAATCCTCCATCTGGTCAGCCAACAGCCCATTATCATGGGAGCACAATCGCTGGCAACCACTGCTGGATGAGGACTTCAGTCGAATTTTAGGGAATAATAATAATAATAATAATATGCTAATAGTGAACTATTGAGAGTCCAGCTGTTTTAGGACATTAAAAGTCAAATATAAGTATATATTTGTGACCATTTTTAAATATTTATGTCTTCAATAGGAACCAATGGGCTCAGGGCTGAGATCCACCGACAGGCTGGGAAAGTAGAAAATACTGAAAGATACACTGAAATATTATTCGGTTATGTTGACAATAGACAAATAAAAAAAAATACAGAATATTGCCAGCCTTATCCTTTAATAATGCAGGCCAGGTCTGCTCAGCCCTGCTCTGGCCTGGGTTTGGTGGAGAAAGGCAAACAAGACACCACAACAAGAGTAATATACTGTTTAAATTAGAGTGAGGGGGTACAGCATAGGAAATTGCACACTGCTGTTAAATTTCCATTTGTTCCTTGCCACACACACATACTGTAGATCTGTATATATGAGAATACATTTTAGAAATTGACTGACACATTCAGAGTGGCAAAGACACTCTGAATTTTTGCTCCGAGAAATGGACAAGTAACCCAGGAAGCAGAAAAATCTCTATTTTTGCACTTGTCATGAGGTTATTATGTTGCGTTGCTAGCACTGTGCTCACATGCTGTGTCATTGTCTTCTGGACTGCATTTGCTTAGAAAGAAACAGAACATCCTGACACAGATTAAACCTCAGCCAAGTCGGCCTCTCTGCTCAGAGACCAAAACACTGAGGGCAAACTGGGTTGCAGTTACAATACTTACTGTTGACATATTAATAAAACTAAACCACAAGTACATATACACACATGCTCATACACAAAACCTGTTTGAACAATAACAGTTTGGCTGCAAACCACAGGCGCCAAGGCCGAAGAGTGCATCAATTGTAGATAGAAGTTACAAAAGGCACCACCCAAATTCACTCAAAATAGTTCAGACATATGCAGGTCTGCTCACTCCTGCAAAAACTGCATTTAATTTAGGCAGTTTCAGTGAGCAAACCAAAGGATTTGAGCTGATTAGATCACTATTTTTATATTACTGTCTGTATTTCCCCACTGCCTAACAGAGCTTTTGAGCATCTTACCGCTCATAGTTTTAGTATTACAATCTGCAAAATTACTATGACTCTCTTTTTACTCCCATCAGCTTCATTTCCAGCTGCAGCAGGCAGCTTGGTTTCTTAGCAAAAAGCTCAGATAAACTCAGCTGCCCACCACCAAAAGTCAGATAAGAAAAGTTAGCGAATAGCTGGTGAACATAGTGGAGCATTTAGCAGCTGAAGAGGTGGAGGCCAAGCTGAGCTAAAAGGAATGTGAATAATGGACTTATATTCGTCAGGTGGTCGGAAACACGACTCAAATAATTAATAATAATTAATAGTTAATGTTGCTCTTTGTCTGATCCATACATTTAATAAGCGACTATTTGCAACACTATAAAGATATTGAATTTTTATAAAAGGTGATAATATCTAGGCATTTTCATTTACATTTATTTTTTCCTTGTGATCAATGTGCATCATCCCTGTCAAATACACAAATCAAATAAAAAACATGATAATAATTTGTTTTAAGCTTACTGTGCTGCATCCAAGCGGTCAAAAAAAACAATTAATGCAATTAATGCATAATAATAATGTTGGAAATATGAGTTTTCTGAATTCAAGGCCTCCTTGCTTGCCAACTGCAAGATGAGAAACACGCGGCCTACTCAGAGCCCATCTTCAGCCCATTCCACTGAGCCCAACCGATCTAACGAAGACATATCTCTTTTCACCACTGCAAGGTCAAGGGCAGAGAGGGCACTTGGCTGACAGATGAATATCTTCCTTCCTGCTGCAGTCAGTCATCATCAACCACACTGGCTGGCTGAGCCAACTGAGCTCACACCTCTATCTGGATCAATAAAAACAGGATCACGGGTCCAGAGCAATGGGGGAAAATATTTAAATTGCTCTGGCTAAAATAAGAACAAGACTGAATGGGGGCTTTTGTAGACACTGGAATGATTACAAGGCAGTAAAATGCCAACTGTATCATAATTACATTGGCAGATTCAGACCTGTGAACAACATATTTACAGTCTTATATTATATTTATTACACTTATTTTATACAGTAGCAAGAAGAAATGTATTGTATACAGTATATCTAACTACGTTATTAGCCCCACACCTATGGTGTACAAATCTGATTTTCATCTATGGTTCATCTTTTTGTTCTGTTCAAACGATTTCATTCTATAGAGAGCTAAAAACAGGAAGGAGAAATTATCCCACCATCTCAGCAAGAGATTGATTTCATAATGGTACTTGCTTGATCTGAGGTGTTTTCACCTCATTGCAAGACCATTAGTGAGACAACTCTGGTGAACTTTACTGTATTACTATGGCAACCAGCAAAGTGGATGCAGAGACGTCCGTCTCCACAAGGCTGCAGCTTGGCCAGATCATGGCATATAGGAGGGGAAGTCCTTCAATGAAGCGCTCCCCATCTCTTAAGGGGAACAGCAGGAGATGGTGAAATTTGTTCCTACCGACCTGCACGGCTATTTTTTCCGGAGGAATGGTTGATACACACTGGGGCATTCAACTGGACAAATAAGGAGGCATTTTTACATTAATTCACCTGCACAGGAGGAGATGATGGCATGATTTGAACCTCTATGGCTTTCTGTAGTCAAATATAGCAATGAAGAGGAGTGGTGGAGTGGTCATTTAAGGCCTTTCTTCCTCACCGCAGGGGCCGGCTGGTGTAATAGTGAAAATCTGTCAGTACTACTGAACATCTAATAGATACTGTGAGGAGTGTAAGTATATACCATAAATTGTAAGGACTGAAGGCAGTGGTGTAACTTAAAAAAATACCTAAAGATAATAAAAAAATGTCTGTTTTGACAAAATATGTAGCAGCACTTATACACACATATTTTATAGTGTTTTTATTGTTCTTACCAATGAGAAAAGGATTTAACTGAATGCCCAGCTAAGGCTACTTAGTGGACTTCAGCGTGAAGCACAGAAACTAAGGAGCAACAAGCTACAGAAAAAACATGGGAATCTAGGTAGCCTGGCCAATTAATCTGAAATGTCATTAATGTGGCAGCCTCATAAATTAAACATAGTATGAAATGTATTGATTCATTTGCAGATAAATCTTTATTCTGCACTTGACTGGAGCTGAATGATTGTACTGTTTCTAATGCTAATCAATGGTAATGGTAAAAGCTTCCATTCCTGTCCCGATGGGAATTTTCGCCACCATTTGTTCTGCGCTGCTGCATTCAATTCAGGCAATGGCTGACAGGACCTTGATTATTTCAGACAGGTGTGTTGGTGACAGAGTTGAATCACAATGGTGCTGGTTCCCAGAAGACAGGACTGGGACTACTCAGAGGGGCAGTGGAGGAAAATGTTATAACTTAACTATTTAGTTAACTTAACCATGAGATTAAGGTTTGATCAACTGCGTTTTTATTCACCCTTTAACCAATTCATTCTCATAAATAAACAATATATGTACTAACCTACTACATACAACTCAGCCACAAAAGAGATAACACACTGCAAGCTATCAACTATTTTGACAATATATCTAAGACAAGCCACAAGATTGAAATGTAATTGACATTGTCATCTGCTAATACCATCAAAGCAAGTAGTTTCCCTGCTTACAAGCTGTGGTTTCAAAGGGCATGTCAAAGCAAGTATAGAGGAGGAAAACCAGACTACTTAAATATATGAAAGTATACATAAATCCACTGAATTTGGCAATGTAAAGTCTGACAACTGAGGGGTCACTAAGGAAATAAACTGATGCCCTTCAGGGCGACCACTGCTGACTTGTGCAGAAACAGACATAGGCTATATTTGAATGTATGCAACAGTGGGAGCAACATGTCTGAGTCATACAAAATGAACAGACCATATGAAAACAAAGAAAAACATATCGCATTTTCTTTGTCAACATAGATATGAACATGCATGCAACAGCCAATATTTTGCGTAATGCACCTGTAACAATATAAATATTGTAGAAAGAATGGAAATCTGCGCGCTTTGCAGTGCCTCAGTTATTGGATCTGTGTGGCCATTAAAAATTCAAGTCACACACATCTGCCCATAGACAATGTGGTCTCACTGAGCAGGAGTCAAGCATCAGCACTGCTAGCATCTAGCCTATAGCTAACAGACAGGATGAATAAAGCCGGCGTTAAGTGTCTCCCTACCTTTCAGCACTACCACCACCTCGGTACCAGCAGCATCCTCCCCTTCCGCGCCGCTGCTGGATGGGGGCTCGTCTCCCTCGAACAGCTGGTTCACCTCCCCCTGGATGTCTGAGGTGCGCCGGGCGCCGTCACTCTTGGAGACGGTGAACCTCTGGCTCATGGTTGTCGCCAGTGAGACAAGCGACGGGTTTTCTTGCCACGGTGCGGGCTGAAGCGGACGGACAAAGACAGCGAAAAATGCTCTCACTTCTCTCGGTATTGTAGTCCACCTGCACCGTCTAGTAAGTTCTCCTCCGACTACTGTGTCCTGTGCGTGCAGCCGCTCTTTGTCGGGTAATTAACGTTATATGTGTAACGCCGAGTGGACCACCTCATCAACCGGTGTCTGGTGGCTGCCGCGCACCTGGGTCCTAGAGCCGATGGTCAGTGAGTTATATCGCGCTGGTTTAAGGAAAACCTAAACAATCTATTAATCACATGATGCGCTTTATTACACTTAACACATGAAAAATGCATTAGACTAGCTATTTTATTTTATACAGTTTTAATGCTTCAAGCATTTAGAGCAGGAGAGGTATTTACATATCTGAGTTGGCGTTGCTAGGCAACCACAGACTAAGCTAAAGATCAGCTGTCAGTCATCCAGCTGCCATTGATTCAGTGGTTCAGCTACAATAGCAGTTAAAGTTTTGTGTAGAACACTTGTTAAAGATGCGTAAAACAGAAACCGTTTGCTGTCAGGGCTGGATTATCAACAAGAAAAAAAGGAAGCACCTTCCCACTCCAGAAATCCAGGGGTTAGCAAGCACCATTATGTTGTGTGAGCTGTTTGTGGTAAATTAATTTAACATATGTTTGAAATAATGCACTACTAAAGAACAATATCAACTACTGTTCTTGCTAATTTAATTCAAAGATGTGTTTGCAAAGAAGAACTATTAAAGCCCAATATCAACTCACATTATAGGGGCCATGGGTCCTGCTTTAGGCCTGTTATTTTATTTTGAGGCCCTGTCTTGGAGAGGGTCCTTAATTGTGTCAAATTCCATTTTCAATACCTTAATTATTTCAGTTTGGGCTTATTTGATATATATTACTTAATTTATTTTGTTTAAT
Source organism: Micropterus salmoides (assembly GCF_014851395.1). NCBI lineage: Eukaryota > Metazoa > Chordata > Actinopteri > Centrarchiformes > Centrarchidae > Micropterus > Micropterus salmoides. Next base: position 13,857,994 of record NW_024043372.1, read on the forward strand.
GAAGTTGGTTCACAGCAGACCTGGGATCAGGTAGTAGTGGGTGGGTTATTGGGAGCCCAGAGACATGGCAACCTTACCAGGTTTACAGCTTTAGTGGTTAGTGGTGTTCAGCATGTGACCCAAATATGCAAACAAGTACTCAGACTGGATTGCAGTTTCATTACACTTCAATCACACCACTGAAGAAATCTGTATGATTTAGGTGGTGATTAAGAGGTGAACAATAGCCACTGACTAGCTTCACTGGAACAGTTGGGGTCTCAAGGGAATCTCAGCGGTGGTTATGAAGGAGGGGCAAGTGTTGCTCTTCCACATTCCTCATCCAAAAAGGACTTTTTCAAAGCAGACATTTTTTTCTTGTCATAAAGCTCAGATGTTACTAATAACAGTGTGGCAGACAGTAAGGATGGGTTCAGCAAAAGTGGGTGTAATTTGTTTTCACACCTTACAATGATGCTATTTAAAAAGCTGAATCACTGAAATAAAATTTATACCTGCACACTGACTCCAAGCCACAAGTCCGGGGGAATCACCCAACAGGATTTGAATAACTTATTCAAATAGACAATGTTTTGGTGTGGGACATTTAAGCTTTGAGTTGTTTTGCAATTTGACTACATGCAACCAATACAAAATTTAAATCCTAAAATCTTCATTTCTATTTTTGTGACATCATCATTGTGGTTTGTGGTTGAAATTTGTTTGGCATGTTTTCAGGAAAAGCTGTGGATCTCAACAAACATCAGGGATTAAGTTGTAAATAACCATAATATTTTTGCTGTATTTTAAGCACCCAGCACCTTCAACAAACGTGGGACAGTGTTTTCACATAAAATTGGACATTAATGCTGCATTCCTGAAATCAACAATGGATTGACGAAGTGGCTCAAGAAGTCTATGAAAAAGTTTTGCTGTGATGTAGAGGTCCTTAAATACAGATCAAGTCACATACAAATGATTGTAGCATAATTGATTACAGTGCCTTAAAAACACAGTAAGATATTTAATTTTCGTAAAGAGTTAATATATTGTCTTTGCTGTCTAAAAGCACTGACAGTTTGTCTCATAAAACCCTGAAAAACCCCAAAAAAGGTAAAAGGTCTTGTTAGGTTTGAGAGTCTATACCTTTAAAACAGAAAATCAAACAGTAATCAATTCTATTTGAAAATATTTCTTAAGGGTTGCATACACAAACATGATTGGTGTTGTAGAGTGAATATTTGTTATAGTAGTGCCCTATAATCACCAACATCAATCCACCCTTGCTGAGCCCACTCATGGTCACAGTGGTGGTTCTAGACCATTTTTAGTGGGGGGGCCAGGCTGGGGCCAGTTGTTTTGTCAGAAGGGCACATTCAATCCAGGACAAAAGAGACAAAGGCAATTTTTTTTTGTATGTTTCAGTAACTTACAGTTATTGTTTCAGTAACAGGATCTTTTCAGTAACTTAGTTATACTTTTATTAAATTACATTACATACAAAAAAACCTTCCTGTTAATTTTAGCTCAAGTTACAGTACATTATTTGATGCAACACATAGACATTTTAGTGATCCCAGTTTGTATTTTGTATCCCACTACACATTTGTCCATTTTCATCCCTGTTATAAGTTGTAATGTGAAATATACCCAAAAAAAATACTTGATAGTAGGTCATCATCTGTGCATTATGGACAGGGATACATCATTTGGCAGACTACATGTCCAGCCTGGTAGAACCAGTAAGTGTTGTGGCGGCAGCCCGGCTGACGGTGAGTGTCCTGGTTTTTTCTCCTTTTTATCAGTTATTCTGCCTTTTCCTTGTTTTTCTGTTCCCTGCCTGCCTCCCTGTGTTTTCTCCCCTGTGTGCTCTCTCTCTCCCTCTGCTCCTGAGCCCAGCCAACTACCTGCACCTGCATCTCATCAGCCACCTCGTCAGCCTGCCACACCTGCCAGTAATCGTCTCATGCCTGCCTGCATTTCAACCCCGGTTCTCCACACCATCCTCGCTTGAGCGTTGTTGCTCCATACCCGGTGCCACCCCCACGTTCAGGCTCTCATGTTTCTTGTTTTATTCTCACATTTACCCCGTGCTTTGTCTCTGTTATCTCTAACCCTGTCTCTCTGTCTGTTTCCCTCCCAGGTACACTCACCCTCGTCCTCCGTTCAGTCGGCTGGGCTCATCCACCGGCCCTCTCCTCCTCGGACCTCCCTCACGGCGTCCTCCCTGTCCTCCCACCACTCCTTGCTACCTCGGCCCCAGGCTCCTTGGTTCCCTGTGCCTGTGTTTCCCCGATGTCCTCCACTCCAGTCCCTCTCACCCTTTTTCCCTCAATAAACCTCCTTCCCTCAGAGTGCTGCATTTGGGTCCTCTCTGTCCACACACCACACAACCCCGTAACAAGTAAGTTTTTGTGTTATTGTGTATGAAAAGTTCTGTTTAAATGCAATGCATTATTAAATTGTTATAATAATTGTTATAATTTACCCTTCAGTCTTTGATACATCATGAATGACATCCTGAAGTGTCAGCTGCAACATGGTCAAGTGATGTGCAGTTTTCATAGTCTGTGTAAGTAGCAAAACAGAAAATTAGAAATAACGCATTCTGTATGTATGACATTAACAACCCCACAATACATATTACCATTGAATACTGTGGCATAAAACGGCACTGTAGAGAATAACATTTTATGTATCATGATACAGCGCAACTACACTCCCTTTGTTTTCATATATTGGCTGTAAGGACATCTTACTCTATATGAACTATACCTTTTTTTCCAAGTCTCACCGTGATCTGTGTTTAAGACTGGTAGTTTGGTCCTGCTGAGACACTGTCTGTGTCTCAAACTCATTCAGCTCAGCAGCTGTGACAACTTTTCTCCTACCTGTTAAAGAAGCGATGAGAGAGATGTTGGCTCTGACGCACACATACTGGAGTTTAGATTATAGTATTCTAGAGGTAACTCCAAATGGAAAACATGATTTATGAATATTCTGAAGTTGGATAAAGGTGTTATATTAAGCTATTAGAAATATTACTACATATTTTCTTACATCATCTCCTTACTCAAGAGCTGAAGACTGTTGGGCTCATCCTCCTTTAAAACAATGCAGTAAGGATAGGCACTTTGCAGCAGCAGAGTTGCTTTACTACTTTGATCTGTAGAAAACATTAGACATAAGAGTGTGGATGGTAAATAATACACTAAATTGTTTGCATTAAAACTATAATATCAATCACATAAACTAAAATGTTAATAGGCTACAAATATCATGATTTAACAATAAATAAATGACATAAGATTGAAAACAAAGCAAAAAAGGCTGTTTTTGTGCATGGTTATAACATAGAATGGGACAGAACAAGCAAGTGAAACATGTCAGTAGCCTGCATTGTGAACGTTTAATATACACAGAATATTAAACAAAACTCTTGCTGTTGACAGAGAAAATTGTGGTGTTCTCATAGAAACCTGGTCCTGATAAATTAGCACAATAGCCATATCTGCCAAAGATTAAAAAAATATTGAATAACTAAAAACTGTACATGGTGCTGTATAATGCACAAATACTCTATGATTTATGCCAACTGTGTGACCCAAATCAGATTTTCTTTGCTCAAATGTGACTCAGATCAGATAACGTGACTGTGACAAGTTAAAATATAACACATTAAAATTTTAATATTGATTAAGTATTGTAAAGTCATGGTGATGTTAAAATGTTTACTGAGGTTATAAAACGATAATTAATTGGCAGAAGTTTATTAGAATCTCCTCAGGCCTCCTGACCAACCTTTGGAGAGGTTCCGCCCTCAGCGCTGGCCTCCTGCCCGATCTCCTGAACTGTGTTACCTGGGTCGTCCTCCGGGAAGGCCTCCCGAACCCGGTTTCCCCCCCTGGTCTGCCTGACCTCATGGGTCGTCCTCCGGGACGACCACCTGAACTGTTTTGCCCTCCTGGTCTGCTCGGTCGACCTCCGGGTCGGCCCCCTGAACTCTGTATTCCCCCTTGCTCGGACCTCGGCCTCCCGAACTGTTCTGCCCTGCATGCCAAGTGCCTTACCTGCCCTGTTTCCTGGGCATGATCTGCCTGTTGGGTGATTCCCCCGGACTGTTTTGTTCCCTAACCCTGATTTGCCTGTTTTGTCTTCCTCCTGGACTTTATGACCCCCCTGCTCTGCCCTCAGGCCACCTGCCGGAGAATTCCCTGTCTACTGCCTGGCCTGTCTGGGTTTTGTTTTTCTGTTGCTACCTTTTGGATGTACCAGTTCCTGTCCTCGTGAGTTCTGTTCATGCCAGTTTGTCATGCTTGGGATAAATAAACCCTGGAACTCAATCTCAGCTCAGTGTCTTGCATTTGGCACACTGAGGTGAGACTCAGCGCAACAGCAGCAACACACAAAGTCTTCATAATGGCTCTGATGCGTGTCTCTCTCAGGTCTGTCTTGTATTGATATCACTGACCAATTATTTCTGTTTGTATCTACCCACCCCTGTCTGAGTGGGTACAGAGCCTAACTAAACTGAACATTCACCCTGAATGTTAGCATTTTCAGTAAGATTGAATTTGTGAAACAAACTGGCATGAGGCCGCTACCTTTCACAACCTGGGGAAAAGGGCCAGCTGGTCAGGTTGTGTTTCATGTCCGTTTTGCAGTTTCATAGGAGTATGCTGGGTCCAAATTTGGTCAAGCAAGACTCAACTGTTCATACTACACACTGAGTCTGAGGAGGTTTAAAGTGCTGTCGTGAAAACCGAATTGTGGGTAAAAAATACAAAATGCGAGTTGTTTTTCAGATGACTTTGTTAAACATACTGCTGACGAATAAAGTCAACAGAGCAGGCATACAGGGAAAGAGACAGAGGTGTGTGTGTCTGAAGGGAAAGGCAAGGTGAACAGATTAATGTAGTTGAGTAAACACTAAAAGGATGAGGACTTCCTAAAAAGTTTCAGAAGATCGGGATGAATGATAAAAGACTCAACATACTGAGGATCAGTCTCCCATTCAGACATCTAACATTAGCCGATTAGGAAGCACAATGAATGGGGGAGAAGTGATCTACAGTTTGTTGGAGGTGCTCATTGCGGTCAGCTGCTGTCTTGGTTATTTTGGCACTGTGAACCAGTAAAAGCATTCAGCAATCTACCTTCTGCCTCGTTGGCTGTGGCTGACTTCAGGGTTGGCTGTGTGGCAGTACCATTGGCTGTGGTGGTGGATGGACCAGTCAAGACTTCATTCCACAGCTGTCTCTTCATCAGCTGTGTGGTCATCCTTTTGACGCTGGTCTCAGTTTTGTCTCTTGCAGCTATGGCAGTGGACCGATTCCTCAAGGTGGATATCCATCTCAGGTAAAACATGTTTTTTTTGATGGTTGTATTGTGCGGCGGGAAAATAAAACGGCACTGGTAAGATTGAAATAACTCAAAAGGCTTTGATTATTACAGTCACAAAATTAATTTTTATTTAACTTTTGGTATACAACTTTGAATTAATTTAGTGACACTGTGGTGAGAACCCATAAATACAGATAACAATCATTACCACTTTATTGGCACAAAAGAACTGTAACACAGACATTCTTGGTTTGCGCTTGCGGCATGTTGTCTTGTTGCAATATCACTGAGTTTTGCTCCCATGCTTGGATGGTACAACCACGAAACTTTGTCTAACTCAGTTAAGTCTACTATTGTCTGCAAGTTTATTTCAGTGATCCCACTGTCATACCTGCCTTACTTGTTTCTTTGTACCCTGACTCCTCTGTTGGTGATGACTGTATTGTACACGAATGTCTGCTATACTATTCAAGGAAACCTTCAAGAAAAACCAGCAAACTGTATACAAAAACAGTCTCAGTTTGTTTTAATGGCTACATGACTATGGAGGCACTTTTTTGAATACAAAGATTGATACATTTTCTTAACTCATCAGCATGTATTTTATTAAGCTGTCTCATGTTTTTTATGTTAGAAATTCAGTTGAAGGTCCTATTTTTCTGTAGCTTATCAGAAACACTATTTTTATAGGTTGCTCCTAGACGTACATGTTTTGTTGTGGCCAGAAACTAAGTAAAAAATATTACTTACAAATGACTTTAGTCTATGCCTGCTACAGTGGTTCACTTTCAAGAATCTTTCAATGCAGACTAAATGTGGAACAGAGATTTGACAGAAAACAACCTGTAGGGTCACAGTTAGTTACCACAGCAATTGACCCAATGTTTTCAGTTCTCAAAAGAGTTAATGTAAACTGAGCTTCCCTCATGTCAGGGTTGACAAACTCAGATTTCACAAAGCCCGATTTCTGGAATAAAAACCAGAGCTACAATCATACAGTACAATACAGCCTCAGTTCGCTTTACAAAAACTGTTAACTCATAGTCCTTCTGAACAAATTACGCAACACTCTGATATACAGTAAATAAGTCAAATTCAGTGCCTCATGTTGCTATTGTCCAAGCTGCTGTAGCTTTCGTCAGACAGAAGACAGCGTGGTTTCATTTCAGCTGGTTTGGATCAATACTGTTAATGGTGCTCGGTTGGATAAAAGATACTGGCTCCTTTGGTTGGCCAAAAAGGTTCTCCAAAAAGGTTCTCTAAAAAGTGCCTCTAACAACGCAGAACTTGTCATTTGTGAACAAAAGAACTGCATTTGTGATTCTAAGCGGCACATTCAAGCAGTTGTAGGTGTGTGTGTGAAGAAAAATATAAAAAATACTGTGAGAAAATATTCTACAGATGTGCAACTCTCTTGTGAATATGCAAATTTTGTACATGACTTCCCATTTTTTGATACAGGTGTATGTGTTTTGCACCATATTCACTGCAGCAAAAATGTGAGCAAATTTTTGATTCATAGAATAGGATTTGTGCATCTGCAATGAATAACTTGAGGTGTAACTGTTGTATTGTTTGTTGGAGAGAGGGAAAAAAATCTGCAAGTTTCCAACTGAAGTATTTTTCTGTGATAATTTAATGAAACATACGTGACTATTTTCTACAACTACAAATTCCACTGTCAGAGGTGCTCAGTTGTTTTGCTCTAATAATACCTTTATACGGTTCCTTTAATGCCAATTAAATGTTCCACTCTCTGTAATAGGATGTGATGGTCAGCGGTGTCAAATGCAGCACTAAGATGTAACAAAACAAGTAGAAACAAGTCCTTTGTCTGATGCAATTAAGGACATTTGTAATTTTCACCAGTGCTGTATCTGTGCTATGATGCACTCTGAATCTTGACTGAAAATTCTCAGATAATCTATTATGTAGAAAGTTACACAACTGATGGTGGTTGCTTTCTGAAGGATGTTAGAAAAGGAAGGTTAGATATTAAATACCCAATACCTACTACTGTAAATCAGACAGAAATTACCTTTTAAACTTTATTTCTTAAGGGTTGTGCCTTTTCACATAGACATGATTGGTGTGAGTGAATATCTGTTGTAGTAGTGCTCTATAATCACCAATAATTAGCCCACTCTTGCTAAGCCCACTCCAAGGCAACGTGGAGGTGATTAAAAAAATAAAAATAAAAACTGTCTGCAAGACACTTGATGGGCTCTGTGTACATGTTTTTCAGTCTTCAATACATCATTTGTGATGATCCCGAATTATCGGCGTCATCGTCCTTAAATGACGGGCAGTTTTCATACTCTGTGCAGGAAGCAGAAAAGAAAATTCGAAAGTTGACAGTGCTGACAACATTAATAACATTACTTTATACAGTATATCACATTCTCTAATGTACGTAATATTAACAACCACACAATACATTTTACCATTGCATATTGTTGTGTACTATGGCACTGCAGAGAATAAAATGGTATCATGATACAGTGCCACTACACCATCTCACCGTGATCTGTGTTTAAGACTTGTGGTTTGGCACAGCCCAGACACTCTGTCTGTGTCTCAAACTCCTTCAGCTCAGCAGCAGTGACAATCTTTCTCCTACCTGTTAAAGAGGTGACACATTTGAGATGAAAGTGATGATGTTCTATTGTTTATACCAGTTTAACCCACACCACTGCAAGTGCTCTCACACACACACACTCACAAACCATAGTTTATGTTTTTACAGTACATGTTGTCAAAGGCCTGTTGGAGATAGACAAAAGGTTTCACACAGCATGTCAGGAGGAGGAAAGCACCAAGAATGACAAACAGTGGGGTCAACATTTTTAACAACACATTCTTCCATCCGCCTGTTGTCCCATCCCCCAGAGTCCTGTGAGTCCTGACTCTTCTCCTTGTGCAGTAGATCATTCAGCTGGGGAGACATCTGGGATGTATGTACAACAGTCCGTTCCAATTATGTGGCAAACTCGCCAGCATCAGGTCCAGTGCCATTCTGTTCATCTCTGGTATCATATCTGATCAGTTGTATTACCTTGCCTACTCCTGTAATCAGTGTGCCCACAGTGAGTGTTTGGGAGATTAGTGGTTCTAGGTGGTCTCAGAGACCTCCACTCCCCTCCCTCCCTAGGAACACAAGGCAGGGGAAAACTCAGCTCACTCACTGATCTCCATCTTCACCTGGTCTGAGGCCTTTTGGTTGCTTTGGCCCTCGTTTGCAGTAAGTGGCGTGAATCCAAGTTGCTCTTTCAGCCACTTTTACTGCTGTTTCTGTTGTTAACAGTATCTGAAATGGCTCAGTCCACCTGCAAGCCCGCCAGTTCTTTCTCCTGAAGTCCTTTACCACGATCCAGTCCCCTGGCTCCAGATCATGCAGTTTCTTTTCTGCGGCCTTTGGGATGGCGTTTTTGACCTGCATGTGAATTTCAGAAAGCACAGGGGACAAATTAGCACAATATCTTTTTCTGGGAGAAGTTGTAGAACCCCTTTGTGAACCAGTATCTGTTTATTTCCTGTGACATACTCCCTTTTGATACATGGTCTTTACCGTGTGTCAACTTAGCATAATGAGGAAACAGATACTTAGGCAGGCAGGGCTTCCCATCAGGCCCATACCACACTTTGTCAGAAAATGTGCAGCCTGCTTTCTTCCAAACAGCTCTCTCCTATGGACCCGCTCTCGCCTGTAACTCCTGCAAATCAGCAGTAGAAGTCAATGGTGGGTCAGGTAAAACAGTACATTGGGTGGTTAGTGTGTGTTTTGCTGCAGCCTTTGCTGCAAGGTCAGCTCTGGCATTTCCCTGTGAGACAGGATCAAGTTTGTTCGTGTGAGCATCACATTACACACGGCAATCATTTTGGGCAACAGCACAGCATCAAGTAGGTCAGCAACCAGTTTATGATGAGCAATAGGTTTGCCTGTGGATGTTAAAAACTTCCTGTTTGCCACCCCAAGAATAACGGCTGTCTGTAAAAATTTTGCATATTTACATGCCTCTGTCAGTGCAACTAACTACTGCTTGCGCAGAATAGTTTGAAGGGAGTGGTTTAGCCAAAATTGTCTCATGCAAAGTTGTTACTGCAAAACCTGCTCTATGTTTACCAGTTGCTGGATCACGTGATGCTGAGCCGTTCAGCATATTTTACCCCACTGTCCTGAACTCGAGGAAGCTGCTGCGATGCTTCCTTCATCTCGATGAATAGCCACGGTCTGTGGATCAGCTGTGCGCTTCCATCTCTGGACGGCACTTCCATCATTGGGGCTGTGACATGGAGGTTTGTAGGTAGATTCGAGGTTGGTAAATAAATCTTGTTGGATCTGGTGTGGTGCGGGCTGGATGGCTCCCCGTAAGGTGGTGTGGTTGCTCCCCCTCCCACAGCTGCAGCTGCTTGTTCCTGCCTCGTCCTGCGGGTAGATGGGTTTAACCACATGTTTCTCCTCCACTGCCTGTCCGCTTGACAGTGGCTGAGCTGATGCTTCCACTCCAGCTGTAGGTTGATCGATAGGTGGAGCAGGGTTTGGCCGAAGTGGCCGCGGGGGAACCGAGTCCAGGTCCGGATCTAGTTTGACACACTGAGATGCAGAATTGTTAGAGGGTACGGTCCCTGCCTGTAATTTTCTGTCCCTGCGGCTCGCCTCTCTCAGCCATGCTGAATATGCGGCCCAGTTAGCTTTAAAGGTTTTTCTCCCCCCCCCCTTTTTCTCTAACTGAACTCTCAGGGCATCTAATAATAATAATAATTAGAAATCATGTAATTAATATTAGGAGAAATCATTATTGAAGGGACTTGTTCCTTTTTTTAAAACCCATTTTCCTTCGATTGTTTTATAAATAACCCTTAATTCCCAGAAAGTAATAAAGAATTCACCTCCTATTTTGTCTTTTAAAATTTAGAATTAGGTGCCTCTTTTGTTTTAAATTTGGGAGGCTTGTTTAAGTCTTGTGGTATGAGGACCTTACCTTGAAACCGGGTGCCTGGGAAAAGATCGTTCACAGATCTACATTATCTCTGAATTCTTACGTGTTTCTATTAAATGTTAACAAAGCTGATAGTCGTAGGAAATCCTATCCCGTTTACAAAAAGCATTTGTTCAACATTCACACGGTCTGTCAGTTGTTGTTGTTTTTTTTCTCAGACGCAATTCATTCACACAAGGCTGTTTTCAATTCTCACTCAATTTTTTTCATACGCAATCCAGTCATGCATCTGTAGTAAACACATTCAGCAGTCAACAATACTGTATGTTTACTTTGTATTCCCCTAGAATAGCAACCTTAAGTAAAATAATATATATATATATTTTCCTTTTCCCAAAAAAAATAATAATAATAATAATTCTTCAATTTATTGCGAGTCTTATGACTCACAAACCCCTACTGTACTGTGGGTCCCAGACCCAAAAGAACTGATGCAACAGTAGGTCCCAGACCTATAAGAAATCCACTGCCCCCCAGTGATTTCTTGACTATAGTACCTTTAACACAAAGCTTTGCCGATTCACACAGCGGCCCCAGGCCTGCCCTGATGACACGTTGGTCACGCTCACCCTGAGAGGTAACGAGAATCGTTCCACTTGAACAGTCTACTCATCAAAAAGAGAGTGTTGCCTGCCAGGTTCTTTGTGGATTACAGCGGTGAGGGAGCCTCAGACACTCAGGCGTCAGGCCCTCAACGTCTCACCCGTATTTTGGAGGAGAGGTTTGAAGTCCCAGAGTCTCAAACTCTGGCCGTACGGTTTTTCACCTGCAGCTCCGAGTGTCCGAGTCCTCTCACGCGTGTGACGAGCCGACAACGCCAAAATTGTGGTGGGAATTGCGTGTTTAAATAAACAGCTCAGGCAAACACTTGTCTTTCTGTGAGTTTTATTCAAGTCTTCTGCAGAAGGACTCACAGCAAAACACATACGCCGTGTACATATGCTCGAATGAGTGAGGAGAGCTCTGTGAGCCTGTTATTTATCCAGCTTTAGGGTCAATCTTATCATCCCACAGAGACACATTGTCCCTGAAGTCTGGATACCACAGAGAACAGAGATATTTCGACTGTTACGTTTACACGGATTCAGTGCCCCATATCAGATGAGTCTCCCTGAGTCCAGGGTTACATGCAATATGTTTGGAATTCCCATTACAAGAGGTAACTCTAAATGGAAATCATGAAGCCAGATAAAGGAGATTACTCTATCTGAGACTTGGTGAGTAGTTTCCTTCAGTATTAGTGTCATATTAAGCTATATTTTGCTGTATACCACCATTATCGGTAATTTTTTTACATATATGTTTTATATCATCCCTCTGTTCTTCTTACTGAAGAGCATTAGAGTGTCAATGATGTCATCCCCCTTTATGAGGATGCAGTCAGGACAGCCACTTTGCAGCAGCACACTTGGGGCATCTGTGGATGTAATGGAGTGTGGATTGTAATGATACAATATATGGTTTAAGTTTAAAGTTTAATATCATAATCAAACACTACATCTGTATCAATAAATAAAATATGTAAAAATTATAATTTACAAAATATCACTAAATCAGAAGTGCAACAGCTCAATTTTAAACACATCATAGGCTTAGCATTATTTGCGCATTGTTTATAACTTTTTTTTACATTTCTTTCTCTAGAAATCTTAAAGAGGTGGTATTATGCTTTTAGGTTCAAATTCTTAATTAGGGGTTGTACCAGAACAGGTTCACATGGTTTAATTTTCAAAAAAAACATATTTTTCTCATACTGCACATTGCTGCAGCTCCTCTTTTCACCCTATGTGTTGCACGCTCCGCTCTTGAGCTACAGAGTGGGTAAAGAGAAGGGCGGGTCGTAAGAAACAAGGTAGTGTGATCCAAATCAAAGCCGCTTCAGACTGCAACCATAACCTAGCAGATGGTATAAGTTACTCAAGTCCACAACCACACAACATCATTGTTCCACATCTTACCATTAGGACTAAACGTAATCTGTACTCTGCGCATGCGTTGGCATCAGCAGCTACCTGTCAGAAGCTCCGTCTTAAACCTGACTCTTATCCAGTTTTAATCCACACTTTTACGTTACATTTTTTATATCCTTTTATCTAACTTAAGTTTTATTTGGGTTACGGATTTTAGTCGTCCAACATGGATTTTAAGCTAGTTGACTTGATAAACTCTATCAACGCTACTGACCACAACAAAGCTTCGGCGACTAACGTTATGCTAGCCGAGATAACTCGGCCCCATGAGGACTACATACTCCTTAAGAAAGCAAACAAAAAGATTGCTGACCTTATGGAAGACATCCGACGACTTTCAGAGGAACTCAAAGAGAAAGATTCCCTGCACACTGGCTTTATGGATGTGGCTTCAGTACAAGTCAAACAGATTGTTTCTCTTAGCGCAACTGCTAACATCCAGGACGCCGTACTACGGGACCCCTCTGCCCTTCCGAGGCTTTCCTCCTGCTTGACTCCAAAGCATCAGTCAACCTGGGCTGAAGTGGTGGTCCGTGGCTGCAAGAGGGGCTCGGACGGGGCTGCCTCTCCTCCGCACATCAGCCTCTCCAACTGCTATGCAGCCCTGTCTGACGACACTCCGGTCCATCCAGCGGATGCACCTGTGGCTTCGAGTCTCCCTGATACAGACCTCTTTCGGTTGCATCTCCTCCACCGGCTACATCTCCTGAACTGGCGGCAAACGGTGATCGGCTGGGCCGCCGGTGTGCTGCTGGGCCTGATTGGCTGGGCCGCCGGTCTGCCGCTGGGCCTGATCGGCATCCGTCATCCCGGTCAAAAACCTCCGCTTCCCAACGTAGGATCCTGAAGGACGCTGTGCTCAGACGCTCCGGAGGCCGTCTCTACCCGGCACCATCAGGTAGCCCTTCTCTCAGGTCTGTTACTGCTACTCCAACACAACACTTGGCAGCTCACACACTCCATCCTCAGTCTGCACGCAGTGTTGAAGCAGATTCTGCTCAGTGCTGCTCTGGAACCACACAACCAGCATCTCCTCGTCCCCTTTTCTCCCCAACCACACTAATAATTGGTGACTCCATAACCAGAAACATCCGTTTCTTTAACGCTACCACTCACTGCTTCCCCGGTGCCACCACAGCTGACATTTTAAAAAACTCCAGGACCTAATGCCATTGCTCCCCTCCTCCATCACAAGAGTGATAGTCCGAGTGATAGTCCGTGTGGGAAGAAATGACACAGCTCTTCAGCTGACAAAATCAGATTTTAACTGTCTTTTTAACTTTTTAAAGCAGTGTGGAAAGTCCGTTTTTATCTCTGGTCCCATTCCCACAGTTGGTCGTGGTGTTGGCCGCTTCAGTAGACTCCTTGGCCTCCACGACTGGCTCCAGTCCGCCTGCAGGGCTCACCGTGTGTTTTATGTCGATAACTTTAATATTTTCTGGCAAAGAATGTCTCTTTTTAAGACAGACGGACTTCACCCAAACAAACGGAGCTCAGAAATGTTAGCTGCTCACATACAGCATGTGGTGCGGTCCTCCCCTCAGGACTTACGTGAATGACTAATCATTCATGCAGCACATCTGGACACACCACCGCTCACTGAACAGATCTCTGCCTCACTGCCACAAACAACTGTCTCCACCTGCTGGCATGTAAAACTATCTGCTCCCAGCGCTGTTCCAAAGACTTCTATTCCTGTCATCATCACACATAGACCAGTAAACCGAAATGCACACATCCCACACAGCAATCATAGTAATCTTATAAGGATTAGGACAACTGCACAACTCCAGCACCCAAAACAAACTCATTTAAAATGGCTCTCTTCAATGTGAGATCACTGTCAATTAAGACTTTTCTTTTCTAATCTTAAATGATTTTATCTTGTCTGCAAATCTAGATTTTATGTTTTTAACTGAATCATGGTTGCAAATGAATGACTATAGTCAGCTAGCTGAACTGTGTCCGCCTCAATATGATTGTTTAAGTGAACCGAGGGTCAGTGGTCATGGTGGTGGGCTAGTGAGCGTGTATAGGAAAGATTTTGAATGTCATCAAGTATGCTGTGATGAAATTAACTCCTTTTGAAGTTCTCACTCTTAAAGTTGGAGGGCTGCAACCTATCATATTTGTTATAATTAATCGCCCCCCAAAACCGCCTGGAGGATTTTTTTCAGAACTTCCTAAATTTTTATCTACTCTGGTTTTAAATTATGACAGAATTGTTCTTTGTGGCGATTTTAATATTCATGTTGATGACCCCACCAATGTTAATGCAACTGACTTTTTAAATATGGCCACTTCTTTTAACTTCAAACAACATGTCAAAGGGCAAACCCATGACCGTGGTCATACACTGGACTTGGTTTTTACCCTGGGTTTCAGCATTTCCTCTGTGGAATTAGTGGACATGACCATATCTGACCACAGATGTATTGTTTTTAGCTGCGATTCGCCTGTTACTCATGCCGCCTCACCAAGCTCCGTGTGTTCTCGCATCTTTAATAAACAAAGTGTTTCAAAGTTTTGCACATTCTTTCAGAGCCAAAGCCAACACCTGTCTGATTCCAACACCAACAATCTGGTCGATAACTTGTCGTCACTAAATATTACTGCTCCTCTAAAGGTTAGGCCTACGTAAACCTAACTCCTCCTTGTGCCTCAGCTGGAAGTAATGATGACTATGAATTGTTTTTATCTTATTTTACCAATAAGGTGGTGTCAGAGCCTCTATTACCCCCGCAGCAACAAGAGAGTTTTAACCAGTTTTATCCCATCGACTTGTCTGAGCTTTTAAAAACAGTATCACAAATGAGGGTGTCCTCCAGCCCACTTGATGTAATATCTACAAAGTTTTTACAGAGAGTAATGGATTCTGTTGGGCCCCATTTGATCTCTGTTTTTAACAGCTCCCTATCTACTGGTTGTGTCCCTGATTATTTTAAAACGGTTTGCGTTCCACTTGGAACCAAACCTGGTTTAGATCCCTCCCTCCCACAAAAGTTTAGACCAATTTCAAAACTGCCTTTTATTGCAAAGATTCTAGAAAGAATTGTGTCCAAACAGCTGCTCTCTGTACAGGAAAATAACAAATTATTTGAAATGTTTCAATTTGGTTTCAGTACCACAGCACTGAGACTGCTTAAAGTCACCAATGACCTTTTAATGTCTGCTGATGAAGGTATGTGCTCAGTCCTGGTACTCCTGGACCTTAGCGCTGCTTTTGACACCATTCATCACAACATCATGTAAGACAGACTGAGGCACTGGGTGGGGATCTCTGGTACTGCCCTAGAATGGTTTTCATCTTGCCTGTCAAATAGGAAGTTTTGCGTGTCTGTGAACAACTATGTCTCTTCGTTCTGTCCAGTTAAATATGGTGTGCCTCAGGGGTCGGTCTTAGGACCCATTTTGTTTTCCTTGTATCTGCTTCCCCTTGGACATATTATCCATAAACATGGCATTTCTTTTCATATTTATGCTGATGACACACAAATATACTTGCCCATCAGATCCACAGACAATGGAATGCTGAGTTCACTTAACAACTGCCTTTGTGAAGTTAAAAAATGGATGTCAAATAATTTCCTCCAGCTGAACTCAGACAAAACAGAAATCCTGGTCATCGGGTCCCTGCAGATGGCAAAACAAATACTGCCATCTTCTGGTTCCCTAGTAAATCACATTAAGCTTGTTGCAAAGAACCTTGGTGTTTGGTTTGATTTAAATTTCGAGCAGCACACCACAAAGCTTGTTCAATCAACGCAATAAATATTGCAAAAATTCGATCTATGTTAACTTTTAAGGACACCGAGACCATTTTACACACCATCATCTCATCACGCCTGGATTATTGCAACAGCCTTTTCACTTGTTTAACCCAAAAATCTATTGTTCGACTCCAGACTGTCCAGAACTCAGCTGCCAGGCTTTTAACCAGAACAAAGAATTATGACCACATTACCCCTGTTTTAGCTTCATTACACTGGCTCCCAGTATGTTTTAGAATTGACTTTAAAATTTTATTGATCACTTTTAAAGCTCTTCATGGCCTCTCGCCTTGTTATATTTCTGACCTTTTAGTTCCATATACACCAGCACGTACCTTGAGATCCTCTGGCAGAGGTCTGTTGTCTGTTCCAGAGTCTCGACTGAAAACTAAAGGGGACAGAGCGTTTGCTGTCAGGGCCCTGAGGCTCTGGAACAGCCTGCCTGAGTCAGTGAACTCTTAAGTCCCTTCTTAAAACATACTTTTATAGGAGAGCCTTTCCCGATCTTATTAGACTTTATTTTATCCCTTTTATTTTATTCTATTTTACTAATTTTATATTTATCTTAAATGTGTATTTTAGTCTTTTCTTTATCTTGTATTGTTTTTTGGGTATTATTGTCTTGTTAAAGCACTTTGTAACTTGTTTTTGAAAAGTGGTCTACAAATAAAGATTATTAGTATTATTATTATTACATTGAATACTACATAGAAGAAGAGGGACTAATATTAATAGTAATATACAGTCTCCAAGTAGTCTTCTGGTTTATTATAGGTAAGAAGAGAAGTGACATTTGGACAACTAAAGGAGCACACACGTTATTTAGCAGGAGAGCCGACAGTCAGACAGAGTCGGGACAGACAGCTGACGGCAGATATCACGGATTTTGTGGATTTTCCCAGATGGAAGGCTATATCCTTAATGTGGGACAGTTTTCAAAGCGGTGCTGAAATTGTCTGTTTTCTGCTGGACAGGTAATTAACTTTGTCAGACTTTAGCATGCAAAAGGAAACTGTTGTTTAATAGCTTTAGCTAGAAGCTGGCCATAATCAGAGAGCCGTGACATGTTTCCCCTGTCAGTGGTGTCCTTTGGCTTGTGGTGTTATGTTAGTTGAATTAATTTCATGCAGTTTCTCTCTCTCTCTCTCTCTCTCTCTCTCTCTCTCTCTCTCTCTCCCTCTCCCCAGCGCTCTGTTTTGGCTTTGTATGTTATGTTCATGAGAAACAGCTGATTGCTAAAAGGCAATACAACAGCAGCTTACAGCATCAAAGCTCAGATCAGCCAGCTAAACTTTTACTGGGCTATGTAGTTGGATTGTAACTTCATGTAGTTCTTCTCCAGTGCTCTGTTATGGCTTGTTATGTGGACAGAAATCGTGAGACAAACAGCTGATGACTATTATTGGTAATGAAACGGTAACAGCAGGGAAGCTCAGATCAGCAGCTAAACTTCACATCTTACTGCCCTGGTGGAAAACATGTATTTCTCTTTACTGCTAATGGTGATATATAACAAGACCCTGTGCTTATCAAGTGACCAATAATGAATACTTTCCGAATTTGCATTAAAAAAAACTTATTGGATATTGCCTCCCACTGTGCACACAAATATGTAATTTGTACTTTCACATGCTAAATGCCCATTAAAAACGTTGCACCGTTACCACAAGCTGAAATTATGGCTGTCATTACTACTTTGTGTTTCTGTTGTATTTCAAAAAATTAAAGACATTTTGGTAATATTTGCATGCTTATCTAATTAAGCAAAGCAAGGGGAGCTTTGATCCTCCCCAGCCAATGCCTTTGTATGTATTGTGTGGTTTATAATCGGCTGTGGTGCAGAAACAGTGAGGCTTACATTGTCCTGGTATCTGTCAGTGGTCATACTGGATGCACTAGATGTGATAGATTTTGAGAATTTCTTCATTATCATTTTTTTCTGTGTTAGTCCAGATGAGCCAACTCTCCCAAGATGTAAAATAATTTATTACAGGAGAATGAGACATCATGTAGCACTTCATTTCTTCATGTGGCTGTTGTTTATTAATGGAAAAGTAACAATAATATTCCAAAAAACATATGGTTTTACATAATTTATTTAATTTCTTAATATATCTAAAAGAAACCTCATTTCCTGACTGGCAATCTCTTTTATCTCATAGATGACATCTTTGTCCTGTCTCAGGCACCGTAGCTATACTGCTGCAGCTTGGGTAGGGGAGGGGGGTGCAATTTGCAACCCTTACCACTAGATGTCACTAAAACGCACACACTTAACCTTTAAAGATTCATGCCACTAATTTACCACCATTAGAAGTAAAAAGATTGCTCACATTTTAACCTTAAAGTCAGCATCATAGATGTTTGGTGTGTCCGTAGAGTTAATGTCCACTGAAACACTTGGCCAAAAAACTGAATTCAGTAATGTTGTAACCAAACAGGCATCCGAGGACATGGCTGTGAGGTGCCAATAATCTGAAACCTTTCATGTGAATAAAAAAAATTCACAACATATTTCAGGAAAAAGAATTATAGCACAAATGGGTTCAGTAGGTTCAGCTGACGTTAGTCTAATAAAGCAGTTTAAAAAATACCAAGTTATAAATGCGGAAAGAGACTTACATCTGGATCTTTGTCTACTGGCTTCAGCAGCTTCTCGCAGGCCAGCTACACAGGCTGGCACACTGAAGTGAGACAAAGTCTTCATCATGACTCTGATGCCTGTGTCTCTCTTGGGTCGGTTTTACATTGACATTATTGACCAATTCATTTTGTGCCTTATCTACCCACCTCTGTCTGAGTGGGTACAAAACCAACCAAACTGAACGTTAACCTTGAACTTTAGCTTCCCTAGTGAGCCTTTATGTTTACTTGTCAAACAAACTGGCATGAGGCCACTGCCATTCACAAACTGGAGAAATGGGTACCTCTGGTCAGGTTGTGTTTCATGTCTGTTTTGCAGTTTCATGAGAGGATGTAAAACCCAGAGTTGACAAACTCAGT